>NC_051222.1:1070003-1087503 GCF_015220715.1 Pygocentrus nattereri | reverse complement strand
ACAGTGATCACAAGATTAAGGTTTTGGAATGGCCCTCAGACTGCTCTGATTTCAATATTATTGAAAATGTGTGGGTAGATCTTAAACATGGTGTGGATTATGAACAAAGCTAACCATGAATATTTCTGAACTAGAAGCATTCGGCAAGAACAGAAGGCTTTGGAGCCCCAGACTTGCTCTATTTTATGTTTTACTTTTTGAATATGTTTGAGTTTGCTCCCTGCAGAGTTACCTTCTTTTCCCTTAGAAAATCAACAGAATGAGTGTTGAAGAACTCCTGGAGAAACTGGAGCAGGATATTGCGGATCTAAACAGGAGAAACACTGAGCTGGAGCAGCTTTCACTCACAGAGGATCACATCCATTTCCTGCAGGTAACAGTTGTGGTGTTCCTGTGCCTTTAAGCTTGCATTAAACTACAGTTCGGACTCAGTGTTTTATTATTAGGAAACACGACATTTTGTCAGAAGTTCTGTAGCTTAGTTAGTTTGGAGACTGAGTGTATTTGTCCCGAGGGAGAAAGCAACAGTGAGCGGCAATGGAGTGGAACGAAAACGCAGATGGCCAAAATGCAGTTGCTGTACAGAGAACAGCATGGCCCAGCGTTGCGTTCAGCATCCAGCCACCCAACTCCTTCGATTTTTCTAAGCGAAGAGGAGGTGAAACGCCAACAAACTTTCTTGCTCTGTGATCTTTTTCTTGCTTGGTGCCATAAATGTGTTAGCTTTCCATCCCACCTGAAGCAAAAGTGTCCTGCTAATGTGGCAAAATGTCACTCCTGTGGCAAAAAAGGTCACTTCAGGCATGTATGCCACGCAACCAAAATTGTTCGTGATCTCGAAGAGCATGATGGTGTGTTCCTAGGGAGCAGTGCAGCCGATGGTGAGCCGTGGATGGTCGACATAGACATCAAGGACAGGTGCATTTTCTTCAAGATTAACACGGGGGCAGATGTAACTGTCCTTCCACAAACCCTGTTTAAAGAAATCTTCAGTGACACAGACCTACCTGTTCTCATGGATGCAGCGAGACCCCTACTAGGACCAGGTCGGATTCCAATAGATGTTGTTGGTGTCACCAGCCTGTGGTTAAAGAGAGGAGAAAAGGAGATGGTGGAAGACGTGTATATCATTTGAGGCTTACATACTGCGCTGCTAGACACACCAGCTATCTCAAAGCGTGGGTTGGTTGCAGATCTAGACAGCATTGACATAGAGACATTAAAGAAATGTTGTCCAAAGCTGTGCTGTGGGCTTTGTAAGGTTCAACAGCCATACACTATCAAGCTGAAACCGGGGGCTGTTCCTTTTCTCTTAAGACTCCCAGATGAATCCCTTCACCACTAATGGAATTGTCCCATATGGAAAGGCTGGGAGTAATCAGCAGAGTAGAACCGACAGATTCGTGTGCTGGTATTGTTGTCATCCCTAAAAAGTCAGGCTCTGTGAGGACATGTGTGGATCTTACCAAGCTTATTGAATCAGTATGTTGGGAGAAATATATGCTTCCATCTGTAGAACAAATGCTGGGAACACTTGCAGTAAATCTTCAGTAAATTGGATGCCAATATGGGATTCTGGCAAATTCCACTGACTGAAGAGTCTGCAACATTCATAACTTCCATTAGCCGCTTCTTGTTCAGGAGGTTACCCTTTGGTATTGCCTCCATGCTGGAACACTTCCAGAACAGAGGTAACAGAGGTAACAGATGGCCTTGAAGGCATTGCATGTCACATGGATGACGTTCTGATGTGGGGCAGAAATCAGGAGGAGCATGACACCTGTCTGCATGCTGTGTTGCAGAGGATGCATAAGGCAGGGATCACACTCAATCTTGATAAGTGTGACCTGTCTACACAAGAGGCGAGCTTTCTGAGCCATGTAGTTTCAGACAGTGGTATCAGTCCTGACCCTAAGAAAACAGGCCATTAGAAAGATGAAGGAACCTTCCAGTGTTAGTGATCTCAGGAGCTTTCTTGGAATGGTTAATCAGCTGACACAAATATATATGTAGACTCTGTCATGCACATTCTTCCAGCGAGTTTTACCTATCTGGACCACTTAGGAGAGCAGCTCAAGAGTGACAGTGTGTGCTCTAGAGTTATGACATTGTGCACTGATGGATGGCATGAATTTAATCACAGCGAACCGGGTTTGAAACAATACTGGCCAGAACCTGCGTTTCTCATGGTACAAGATGGCCTTCTACTGAAAGGAACAAGGCTTGTTATCCCTTCCTCAATGAGAAATTGGGTCCTGGCCACTGCATGAAGGTCACCAAGGGTTGGTGAAAAGCAGAGAATGGGCATCTCAATCAGTATGGTGGCTGGGCCTGAGCCAACAGTTAAACGAAATGCTGCTCAACTGCAGAACATGCATCAAAGAGAGTCAGAACCCGAAAGAGCCACTCATGCTATCTCAGTTTCCTGACCAGCCGTGGCAGAAGTTAGGGGCAGACTTGATTATGCTGGGAAGCAAAACCTACATACTGGTAGTGGATTACTACTCCAGGTATTTGGAGATTGCCCATTTAACTCCTTCCAGGTGCAACAATCTGATTGTGCATCTAAAATCTATATTTGCACATCATGGAGTTCCAGAGACCCTGGTGACAGACAATGGGCCTCAGTTCTCTGGGCTAGTCTTTGCTCCCTTCGTTGAATCCTATGGGTTCTGCCACATTACCAGCAGCAATAGGTTTCCCCAAAGTAATGGTGAGGCTGAGCACACTGTACAAACTCTGAATTCTCTTCTCAAGAAAGCTGTAGACCCTTATCTGGCTCTGCTTGCTTATAGAGCCACACCACTGCACAATGGCTACAGTCCAGCACAGTTACTCATGGGGAGAAGGCTTCGTACTACAGTACCAACACTTCCAGCTCTGCTAAACCCTGCACTTCCTGATGCTGAGATAATTGCTAGGAAGGAGAACAAGAGGAGGATCCTGGAATTAAAGGGTTTTAATACACGCCATCGAGCAAGGGACCTCAGCAAGCTATTACCAGGAGAGGAAGTGTGGGTGACTGAAGCTAAAGTATCAGGATCTGTGGTGGCCAGTCACTTCACTCCATGATCATACCTTGTGAATACACCTCAAGGTTCTGTGAGGTGCAACCACTACCATCTAATTCCCATGCAGACAGCAGTGGAAGGCAGTGACAGCCCTACACATGCACAGTCTTCAATGCCTGTTCAGGGGCAGAGTCCTGTGGCAAAGCAGCTGCCAATGAATGACATCCCTGAACTGCTGTCTACTCCTAGAACCAGCCTACCAGACTGGACTTGTAAAGTCAAGAAGAAAAAAAAAGAACAATGTGCGTAGTTGTTCTGTATGCATCACTATATAGCTAATGTATTTGTTAAGAACAGTTGACATAAATATGTTTAACAGTTAGTGTAAGAAAGCTAAGCTGTTTAAAAGTTTAAGGTATTGATAGGATCAGACCTTCCAGTGACAGGGGCAGAATAATCCCCTAAGCTCTGCTGAGACAGAGGTAGTCCCCACCTTTGTCTCTAGAAAGGGGAGATGTGGTGTTGCTGTGCATTTAAGGGCACGTTAGCAGGATTCTTGGCAGAGTTCAGAGCATGAGGGCTGCCTGTAAGATGATGAGTGAAGCTTGCAGTAAAACGTTCAGACTCACAGTATTTTACTATTAGGAAACAAGACAATAATTACTGATCTACAGAGGAACCAGTAGGAGCTGCTTCATTCCTCCTTTTCTCCATTCCGTTCTTCCTCTGTGTAGAGTTTCCAGTCTCTGAGCGTCTCTTCTGGATCTGAGGACTCCTCCAGCATCTCTGTCCATCACCATATCTCATTTGATGGACTGAGGATGTCTCTCTCTGATCTGAAAGAGAGACTAGAGGAGTTCTGCAGAGAGGAGTTCAGTCAAATCCCTCCACAGGGTAAGATGAGCTTCCTGCTGGCTCTTCTATTCTATTCTATTCTATTCTATTCTATTCTATTCTATTCTATTGATGAGGTCCTGTGTGTTCTTGTGTCTCCACAGCTGCAGCAGCTCCTTCATTCCTCTCAGAACCAAAGAGCAGAGAAGATTTTCTACAGTGTAAGTTGAGCCTTTAGGCAGCGTCTGAAATTCTCACTGTAGAGACGTTTAAAGCTGGAAACAAACAATCTGATTATTTTCTTTATTTTATTGTGATTTTATTTAGATTTCTGTCAATTGACTCTGGATCCTAACACAGCGCATCGTCACCTCATCCTGTCTGAGAAGAACAGAGTGGTGGAGTGGAGTGAAGACCAGTGTTACCCTGATCATCCAGAGAGATTTGAAGACTTGCCTCAGGTGTTGAGTGTGGAGAGTCTGAGTGGACGCTGTTACTGGGAGGTTGAGTGGAGTGGAAAGGTCTACATGTCAGTCTCATATAAAGAGATCAGCAGGAAAGGAGAGAGTTATCAATGCAAGTTTGGACGTAACGATCAGTCCTGGAGTCTGCTGTTTTATTCTTCTCTCATCTTCTCCCACAACAACATTAGAACTGCGCTCCCAATACTTCCATCCTCCAGAATAGGAGTTTACGTGGATCACAGTGCAGGAATTCTGTCCTTCTACAGCGTCTGTGACACAATGATCCTCCTATATGCAGTCCACACCACATTCACTCGGCCTCTCTACGCTGGGTTCTGGGTTGGTTATGACTCACCTCTGAGGTTGTGTGATAAAAATGATGGTGGTGATCGTGGCTGATTTGACTAGGTGTCTGGTCTTAGCAGCTCTTTTTCCTCATCTAATTATATTTCATCAATTAAGTCTATTAAGAGTGATGATCTTCTTAAAATCTCTGGTTTATTACACTCTAAACGTCTGTTAACACAGAGTCTAATTTTCACTCATGTTATGTTTTGTAGATGAACATATTTGTAGCTGAACCAAACCAACCAGCTACAAATCAAGACATTAGAAACATTTACACAGAGCAGAAAAAAATTCAAGAAGAAGAAGAAGGAGGCAAATGTGTAAGACTGTACTTATTGTTTTAAGGTCAGAATGTACAACAGATTCCCAAAAGCTTTACTTCCACTCCAACACTTTTCAGCCAAATTTTAGCCATCAGGTATTTTTCTCTGCTGATTTTACAGTAAACGTTTCTGCTTTTATGGTTTATACTATAGTTCTATGTACTATATACAGTGATTGATTTGGGTCTTTCTATTTTTGTGGTTCATTTTTAATCACTCCTTTTTCCAGCAAATGGCCAGCCCTGCATTACCATGAAACAAGGAATTTACATCATTGTCCTGATTACATTAATTTATTCATTTATATAAGGCTTCAGAGACAGTGGAGCCAAATGGTAGAGGACAGCTAGTCAGCTTGAGTTTAGGCTTTTTTGTTTCCTCCTTTTGAGTTTAATAAAGAGCAACTTCCAGCATGAGCTTCACCCTAGTCTTCCTCTGCTTGATGCTACAATACAAAACACAACTCTATTTATTTTAAATTATTTAGTATTATAATATCCCCTGACATTTTGTTTGGGGATAGGAACACTAAAGAGACCCATTTGTGTGATCTAGGTATTGTATTGTGCTGGGGAGTGGGTTTAGTCGGGGGTTGGGGTTGTTTTGTGCATGGGTGGGTTCACTGTCAGGGCAAAGCCTGTGGCTTGTGGTGACCACCCTGCAGATTTGTGTAGGGTGTGCCTGTTCTGATGGTGTAAAAATAAGAGCATTTTCCTGAACATGGCTTATCCTGATCCTTCCTCTGAGCATCCACACTGCATCCAAGTCTTTTGGCTCTGACTGTACCCCTTCACCACATACAAGACAACCTACATGTCAGACTTGATGCTTAAAAAGTTCACATTTCTTTTTGGAATAATCTTCCAGTCAGTGTTCGGGACACAGCCTCAGTCTTTAAGTCTAGGCTAAAACCCACTTGTTTAGTGGAGGCTTTAGTAATTAGTGTTTCCCTTTTAGATAAAAGGTGCATATCTGGTGGTTCATGGTCATAGAGTATTATGGTAAACTGGGAATGCTGGTGCTGTCGTCCCGTTGCCTCACTCACTCACTCACTCACTCAGGTTTGTTGACAGTGTAGTGGAGGGGCGCTGACTTCTCAGGGAGCCTCATGATGCTGTTACTTTCTGGTTTCTCCTTTTTAGTAAAGGGCTGTAATAAGTAGACCTGCTGAAGTCTCTGCTGCTCTGTTAACACTGTAATCTGTGATCAGTCACTCTTTACAGAACTGACTCTGTGTGTTTTCCTTTGTTTGCCGAGTTGAGCAGCCGCCCGTCCTGTGCATCTGATGGTGTTGCTTCTTCAGCCTTGATCAGGTCCCACTGCTAGCCAGCCTTCTGGACCGGCTTGTCCACCATTGAGCTTCATGCTGTACAATGCTGTGCAAATCTTACCCTCATGAACTGACCCTGCTGCTTCTGCTGCATAAACACAGTGATGCTCTGGTGACGCTCACGGGAGCTCGGATTCAGATTTTTCCTGTAAAGCTGCTATGTGACCACACCTGTTGTAAAAAGTGCTATATAAATAAACTTTGCTTGCTTGGGTCTCAGTTTGATTGCATTTTCTTTCAGCTTACTTAGTACTCACCGAAGGTCTTTGACGTGGGCTATGAATGTTTTAGAACAGCAAAGGATGTCATCCAAATATGTTGGACAGCATTGATCCCACAAGCCTTCCAGGGCACTGTGCATATTTGAAATGCCACTGGTGCATTACTTAATCCAAAGGGAATCTGGACCTGCTGGTGTAGGCCCCATGGGGTGCTAAAGGCAGGGCAATGTTTTGAGCTTTAATTACCAAAACCTTGAGGTAAGCAGATCCTTGATCCAGAATAGAAATCCATGAATACCCTTCTAGGTTGTCAAGAAGGTCTTGGATATGGGGCAGTGGGTGCCAATTAGAAATAGTCATGCAGGTTTCTAAAATCTACACAGAGACACCAGCTAGAATCCTTTTTATGGACACAGACCACTGGAGAGAAATATGAAGTTGATTTTTTTTATTCTACCCTGTTTCTAAAGATTCTACACATATTTTTCCCCTCTTTATAAAGTGGCTTTGGAATGTAATTTGTAATACCACATGTGCCAGTCATCAATGGTTTTAACTTAAAATTTCAAACGGCCACTGATGACCTCAGGAAGAAGCAGCATTACAGGCACAAATTACCAAGCTTAAAGCCTGTTGCTCTGAGCCACTTAAGGAAGAATCAAAGAGATAAAAAGCAGTATTCAAAGGCTAAAGATGAATCAGAGATGAAATAACCCAAGCACGTCACAGCAAAAGCATCAAAACCCAAGCCATGGTATTGCTTTAGAAGTGGCAAGGATGGTCATGTCACCTCTACCTGCAGGAATGACCCTAATCCTTCTCTGAAAAAGGCCATGCAGAGAAAAGCAATATGCTTGGGAGATTCACCACAATCTCTGTAATCCATTGAACTTAAACTAGAACATGCTTCTGTTGAGGGACAGACAGGGGCCAAGGACAAGCAAAGTCCCATTGTTGCACAGAAGCCAAAGGTGATGAGTTTATATTATGGGGTGACCAGCCGTGCAACATTGCCAGACGGACTTATTGGCAACAAGTGCACAGCAGGTGTAGTTGTAAATGGTGTGAGTTGTAATTGCCTGCTAGACACAGGCTCAAAGATCATTACTCCAGCCCTTCTTTCTATGAGAGTCACTTATCTGACTATCACATACACCCTATTACTGACATTCCTGATGCAGGAGGAACACATGGACAAGCTGAATCAGAGCCTGAAAGGTCAATTCTTGCCTTAATTGTTCCTGATCTTCATCTGGATATCTGGAAAGTCGATTTCATTCTGCCTTCTCTCAGATGAATAGAGACATAGAATAACTGAGAAGTTAAACAATTACCCGGATGTCTTCATCATGAGCTTGACTTTTGTCCTACTACTAAAATCAGGCATCAAATAAGGCTCAAGAACGAGACCCCTTTTAAACAGAAATCTCGCCCCATCCACCCTCATGAGCTGGTCAGTTCAGTCAGGAGAGAGAGCAGTCAGAGCACGATGGATTTAGAGGTGGAGGACAACTGGTCAGTGTGGGATTCGCCTCCTCCCTCAGGTCTGGCTGAGCTGCCAATCTTCAAGATGACCAGACAAAGACTCTGGGCAGATTTTCACTGCATATCTTTTACCTGGAAAGCAGTGTGTTATGAAGAGTTAGTTTGCTGATACCATACGGGTAAATAAACATAGAATGCAGTGATATGCAAATTATGTAGTGGAACTTAAAATTCCACTTTGCCTCAGTCAGTGTTAATTGAGCTCGGGCCCAGAGAAGGCAGCAGCATTTCTGGATCCTGTTAATACATGTGTGTCTTCTTGAGCCCATGCAATGATTTCCAATGCAGAACCATGTCTGTTTTCAAGGCAGCAATGTCTGTAGGCCCGAAGGTCATGGCTAACCAGTACTGTTTTTTGGCCTTGCCCCTTATATACAGACATTTCTCTGGATTCTATAAATAATTTAGTGATACTATGTACCATAGATGATAGAATTAAATTTATAAATTACTGCTGTCTCTTTTTAGCAGCATTTCACATAAAATCTCAACTTTTTGGGAATTGGGGTTGTACAAATCAACGTTCGTTCAATATAGATTTTAAACATTGATATATATTGAGTAAAGTCATGCTTACACAAAAAATAAGATATACAATATAATATACAATTGATATACAATGAAAAGTGATGTTTCTAAAAACAGCACTGCTGTGTTGCTGAGGATTTCACACGAAGTCATCACTGCCAGGTTGAGAACATTCAGCCAAGAAAGGCCAGAAACTACTGAACAGCTGAACATGGCTAACATACAACAACAAACTGGGCATCAACAAACACCAGGCAGAGCTTGAAGGGAGGGCTTTCTGATGAAGTGGCCAGTGCGTGGCTCTTCAATCCAAACATGAATAAACGCAGAACATCATTTAAAAATGTTTGTGTTGATTTATATTAATCATAATTGTAAATCCATATATATCAACATTCACTGTGTGTATATACATACATGTGTGTGTTTGTGGGCATCATTGTATCAATGCATGTCTCCACAAACTAGTGGTGTCCATCCTCCCCCGCCTCCTCCTCCTCTTCCCCCGCCTCCTCCTCCTCTTCCCCCCCTCCTCCTCCTCTTCCCCCGCCTCCTCCTCCTTCTCTCTTTCTCCTCCCCCTCTCTACGTCATTGAAGCCAACAGAAAAACCAGGAAGTGGCTCACAGACAGCTCAGAAAACACAACGCTGACCAGAGAGCTGCTCTGTCTGTCTCTCTGTCTCTCTCTCTGTCTCTCTCTGTCTCTCTCTCTCTCTCTCTGTCTCTCTCTCTCTCTCTCTCTCTCTCTCTCTGTCTCTCTCTGTCTCTCTCTCTCTCTCTCTGTCTCTCTCTCTCTCTCTCTCTCTCTCTGTCTCTCTCTGTCTCTCTCTCTCTCCCTCTCTCTCTGTCTCTCTCTCTCTGTCTCTCTCTCTCGCTCTGTCTCTCTGTCTCTCTGTCTCTCTCTCTCTCTGCCTCTCTCTCTACTGTCGCACTGACCGAAGCTGCATCTGCTATTTGTGTACAATGGATGACCACAGAGGCCACGATACAGTCTCAGCTGCAGCAGAGAGAACCCAGAAACAGGTGAGAACCACAGACCTTCTGGATCTAAAGAAGCTAAACTGCAGCAGCTGAAGGATGTAAACTGCCTCAGTTCTTGAGTTTAATGGGGTTTGTGTGTAAAGAATGTGTGTAAAGTGTTGTGGAGGAGGAAGTGTTGAATAAACTCTTTCTTCCTCAGCAATAGTAATAAAGTCAGAGCAGTGTGTGGATGTTCTACCAGCCAACACCATCTTCAGCCTTATAGAGCTCACATGACGGAGTGAAAGCCCTGTAGAACAGCAGAGAACTTCACTGCTGAGTCACTCCACACTGAGTCACCTACAGCAGGTCCACTCACAGCCTGGATTTACATGAAACAGTTCATCAACTTCAGATATTATAGCAAAGGTCTAGCAACCAATAAACCTTCATAGAGTCCAGAAAAGTTCTGTAACCTGGAGTTAGTTTATGAACGTGATGAAACTCCATGAGGTGAGTGGACAGGGATGAGGTGAGCTGGTGTGGAATGACCCTTGTTCTCCTCACATTAATTCTAATGTTCATAGGTGGTGATTCCCAGTCATACAGTGTGTTTGTTAACAGATGGAGCTGAAGGAGATGATCCAGCAGAGGATCCAGGAGAAACAGGAGAAGCTGCAGGAGCTGGAACAGGCTGTGAACACTCTTAAGGTGAGGACTCAGCAGAGGTTTGATGTTTCAGAGCTCAGTCAGGTTCTCCTCCAGTCAGACAGGGAGGAGCTCAGTGATGATTTTATAGACAACCGTAAGTCATACAGTCATGGGTCGTGGTTGACGTTCAATATCGTGAGAACAAAAACATTTTCTATTGATTTTTACTGATGTGTTTATTTGTGTGAATGTTCCTGCCAGCAGTCACGGTGTCTGGGAATGACTCAGTTTGTGTTTGTTGTTAGTGTTGAGGTAAATATGTCTTAATGTGCGTTAACACATGACGTGATCAGCCAGTCTAGACGTTATCTCCCGAAATGCTTCATGGCTGCTGTTGACTTTTCTGAAGTTTCTCGATTATGTGAAGTTCTAAAGTTTCTAGGCTGCCAGAGCCGTTTTCTTAAGAATTTACTCGATATTCTCCACCAGCTCTCCTGAAGACGTTCTAAACTGGAGTGTCGTGGCTCAAACGGCAAACCGGAGATTATTTATGAGTCCAGTTTTATGTGTTTTATCACAATGGATATCAAGCAAATGTCTGTGTTTACCAGCAGATCGGTTTATATTTGCCATTTATGAATTATTTGTATGCAAGATTTGAGTTTAGTTATGATCCTTTGAACGAGGGAACACAAGCTAACATTGACTTTGATTAGTCTAGTGTAGCTGTTCACTACATTTAAACACATTTAGTGCAGGTCTGCATACAAAGCACTGGAACTAAACCGTCTGAACTGATGGACTACACTGACTGTGAGGAGTGAAGGTCTGTAACGAGATGTTCTCCTCAAGTCCTCCTTTAAATGGAGCTCCATCTGTGCTCTCTGTATGTGCTCTAACAGCGCTCTGCTCAGACAGCAGTGGAGGACACTGAGAGGATCTGGACTGAACTGATCTGCTCCATGGAGAAAAAGCGCTCAGAGCTAACAGAGCTCATCAGAGCTCAGGAGAAGGCTCAACTGAGTGCAGCTGAAGAACTCCTGGAGAAACTGGAGCAGGAGATCGCGGATCTAAAGAGGAGAAACACTGAGCTGGAGCAGCTTTCACCCACAGAGGATCACATCCATTTCCTCCAGGTAACAATCACTGATCTACTGAGCAACCTGCTCATCATCATGTTCATCAAACTCCTCTCAGCAGAAGTTCAAGAAGACAGTCATAAACAGAGCTCTCTCTAATCACTCACTCATCTTCAGTCTGATTTGGTCTGAGCTGCTTCATTCCTCTTTTTCTCCATTCTGTTGTTCCTCTGTGTAGAGTCTCCAGTCTCTGAGCGTCTCTTCTGGATCTGAGGACTCCTCCAGCATCTCTGTCCATCACCATATCTCATTTGATGGAGTGAGGAGGTCTCTCTCTGATCTGAAAGAGAGACTAGAGGAGTTCTGCAGAGAGGAGTTCAGTCAAATCCCTCCACAGGGTAAGAGGAGCTTCCTGCTGGCTCTTCTATTCTATTCTATTCTATTCTATTCTATTCTATTCTATTCTATTCTATTCTATTGATGAGGTCCTGTGTGTTCTTGTGTCTCCACAGCTGCAGCAGCTCCTTCATTCCTCTCAGAGCCAAAGAGCAGAGAAGATTTTCTACAGTGTAAGTTGAGCCTTTAGGCAGCATCTGAAATTCTCACTAAAGAAACGTTTAAAGCTGGAAACAAACAAAACAACAAACAACGTTTTTCTTCAAATAAGAACTTTCTGGCCTCTTTTCCACTGTCGAGCCAAATGGTTCTCAGGCCTGTACTGTCCTGGTCTGCTTTGGACTGTGGGAGCTATGACTGCAGCTGGCTGGGATGGTACAGTGGCACAGTGGGTTGCGCTGTTGCCTCACAGCAAGAAGGGTCTGGGTTCGACTCCCTGGCCGGGTAACCAGGGTCCTCTCTGTGCAGAGTTTGCATGTTCTGTTTGTGTGGCTTTCCTCTTACAGTCCAAAGACATGCAGTCAGGCCAATTGGACATGCTACATTGCCCCTAGGTGTGAGTGTGTCTGTCTGCCCTGCAATGGATTGGCGACCTGTCGAGGGTGTATCCTGCCTTTTGCTGGACTGCTGGGTTAGGTTCCAGCACCCACCCTGAGCCCAATGAGTACATCTCCACGGTGCTGTCCTATATTTTGTTTGTCTGTCACATTTAAGGGTCTTTATCCTCTAAAGGGAAGTGTTTACGCATCAGTTAGCTGAATCCGAGGGCACTGCGGTGGGAAGTACCATAGAATCACAATAGCTTAGCCCTGCAGGCTTCAGCTGAAAACACTACAGTACAGGTGTGATTTCGGCTTTCTGTCACTCCAACACCAATCAGTCCACTTCGTCTAGCCCTGTGATAGCAGAGCTCCAGTTGGTTGACTCAAACTTGTACTGGGCTGTTTGAATCTCTTTCGCTGCATCTCCAAACATCACAGGGTTCATTTCAGCTTTTTGTCCCCAGCAGAGACTCAACATTGCTTCCTCTGATTGGAGTGACGGCAGTAAAGCTTTTGTTACTCAGAATCAAACCTGTTTCGTTTCGAGCTGACAATGTGCTAGATAAGCTAATGGTAGTCAGCTACTCCCCTGGTTATCAGCACTTTTAACAACTAGAAACTGGAAATTGGACATTTATCAGATGACGAAGTCCGCGTGAGGTACTGAAGTTATTTGACTGTTTGTGGTTTAAAATAACGTGGCAGGATGCTGTGGCACAGTACCACCATACACGTAGAACCAGTCAGGCAACAGGCACGTAACTACATCATCCAACCAGACGTTTCCATGGCCCTGGGCATGGTTACCTAACTATACGAGGAAAAGCCACTGGAACGGCTACAGAACCATTCGACCCTGCGGTGGAAAAGAGGCCTCTGTGAAGACAAACATCAACATTAATTTCTTTATTTTATTGTGGTTTTATTTAGATTTCTGTCAGCTGACTCTGGATCCTAACACAGCGCATCGCCGCCTCATCCTGTCTGAGAAGAACAGAGCTCTGATTCTGAGCGATGAAGACCAGGATTACCCTGATCATCCAGAGAGATTTGACTATTTCGGTCAGGTGTTGAGCGCGGAGAGTCTGAGTGGACGCTGTTACTGGGAGGTTGAGTACAGCGGAGTTGCGGCCATGGCGGTCTCATATAAAGACATTCGCAGGAAAGGAGACTTTAGTGATGGTGAGTTTGGATACAACGATGTGTCCTGGAGGCTGTTTTGTTCTAGTGGCGCCACTGTCTGGCACTACTGCTATAGAACAGAGTTCCCACAAGCTCCATTAGCCAGAATAGGAGTTTATGTGGATCACAGAGCAGGAATTCTGTCCTTCTACAGCGTCTCTGACACAATGACCCTCCTACACACAGTCCACTCCACATTCACTCAGCCTCTCTACGCTGGGTTCTACATTAGTGTTCTTTCATCTCTGAGGTTGTGTGATAAAAATTGATGGTGGTGATCGTGGCTGATGGTCTGTGAGGCCTGTTTGACTGAGTTTCTGCTCTTATCATCTTTTTCCTCACCTCATTATATCTGATCAGAGTCTATTAATAGTGATTGTCTTCTTATCATCTCAGGCTCGTTCCATTCTAAAGTTTATTATTCAGTAACTACATGATCTGCAGTGTAAACTGACTGAGTTCTTCTTCTTAAGAGTTAAGAGTTAATAAGTGTGTGTAATTGACTGGGATGCAGTAGTAGATCTGCTGTTGTTGGTGAACGCTGTGAGGTGTGTAAACTGTATCTTATGCTGTTTCTAAGTGGTAATGCTTGAAATCTTCACCTCTGAAATGGAACAACCCCTCAAATAAAAAGAGCATCATTTCATTAACAGCTACCAGCTCTGCTCTGTAGGTGACCCTGCCAGTCTGCAGTAAAGCTGAAGGGTTCAGTTCAAGTTCAGCAGGTTGCTCGGTTGCTGCTTAGTTCACTTAAAGCACCTTCAAAGAGGTTGGCGGTTGCAACAATTATCATCAGGCACTGGAACCTATAGTTCTTTAGTGATATGAAGCTGACATTAGGTGTTCACCAGCTTCTTGTTTGAATTTTCCCGTTCCACCTTAAATGATGCAGCAGTTCTGATGCCCGAGGTGCCAGAATGTACCTGCCGCAGCATTTAAGGTAGAACGGGAAATTTAACTCAGTTCAAGTCAGAAATACAAGTGTTTCTTTATGTTTGTTATGAAGAAAAGGACCGTAATACACTGAAACGACATCCTTAACAGAGAATATTCTCACATTCGAGGGTTTCTTTGGTCTCTTGTGCTCCATCTGGCCGGTTTTTCCTGTTTATTTCCTCATAACTCTCTATTTGGTTCCTCTGAAAAACCTCAGTTTGGAGGTCCATGTAGCCCCAACACTTTGCTCTACCCCTCTAGCTCAACAGAAATCGGGACACCCTACCCCTACACACACGAAACCGAGGGGTAGGGCTGAGTGGTAGGGGCGAAGTTTCTGTTCATAACATCCTTTTTTCCTCACCTAATTATATTTCATCACAGTCTATTAATAGTGATTAACCTCTTATAGTGTCGGGTTCATTACGCTGTGAAGGTCTGTTCACGTGGAGTTTTAATAGATCAATCTGGAATTGAATTCTGTGTAAATAAAAGTCCTTTGCTAAACCTGTTTAAACTTTATTCCTCCTGAAGGGAAATACAGCTGTTCAACTCAGCAGCTTGTACAGAGTAACCCACAGCACAGCCATATGAAATATGAACTTATATCATATATACTGGATAGTGGTCACTGCACTTACACATTTCATAATGACCCATATCCAGTGTTATAAAGTGCGGTAGTGTTCAGTAAAGTGGGTCATGGGAGGGGAAATACCAGTGACATCACTCTCACACTGTAAATGTGATGGGCTGTCGGTTCAATAGAGTTCAACATATTTTCAGTGTTAAGTTTAGACCAGTGAAGCTCTGACTAAAAGAGCTTAAGATTAACATAAACATGCTTTCCAGATTCCTTTTAGATCCAGTTTATTTCACATTAATGAAGTGCTTCAGATGTTCTCCTCTGTGAGCTTTTAGAGTCTGTTAGCTCAAGTACTACAGATGCTACCAGGCAATCTGAGCTGAAAGTTCGATGACCAAAGCAAAGTGCGTTTCAGACACTTCATTCTGGATAAGAAGAACAAGTTCAGTTCCGTATTCTGAGGAGAACCACCTCAGTGTGCCATTTGCATTGGAAAACACTCTGAGAGGAACAGCTCGACAGTTATAGTCAGCCAGTGTTAGCTGCTCTGGCTTGGATGAGAAAGTGGAAGAACTGTTTCTTAGATAAACAGAAATGATCCTGTAAAAAGAACAAAGACAGAAGAGCCTTTTTTCATCTTTTTATGCAAATCACCACACTGAGCTCTTAAAGCTCAGCGATGAAGATGTGCAGCTGAGTAAACCTCACCATCAGCAACACAACATAGTCACTTATTATTAGAATCTCTTTTCCCTCAGAAGCTGTTTTACAGATTCACAAAACAAGCGTGAACCTCTGATCTGCTAAACCACTAATGATAAGGAAAAGGTGACCAGGACAGCCAGCATGAGGAATCCTTCTGGAGGTAGATGACCTTGAGGAGGTGCTGTGACTGGGCTGAAGTTCTGTGTAAACCTTGAGTAGTAATTCGCAAAATCCAGGAACCTATAAAGACCATTGACCAAATGCGTACCTAAATTTTGCTACTCATTTTTCTGGAAAGTAGCTAAAAAGTAGGTCACTACTTTTCACAAAGTAGCTAAAAAGTAGCCATTAATTTTTCTGGAAAGTTGCTAAAAAGTAGGTCACTACTTTTCAAAAAAATAGCTAAAAAGTAGCCACTATTTTTTCTGGAAAAGTAGCTAAAATGTAGTGCACTACTTTTCAAAAAGTACCTAAAAATTAGTCATTAATTTTTCTGGAAATTAGGTAAAAAGTAGCCACTGTGTTTTTCTGGAAAGTAGCTAAAAAGTAGTGCACTACTTTTCAAAAAGTACCTAAAAAGTAGCCATTAATTTATCTGGAAAGTAACTAAAAAGTAGGTCACTACTTTTCACAAAGTAACTAAAAAGTAGCCATTAATTTTTCTGGAAAGTAACTAAAAAGTAGGTCACTACTTTTCATAAAAATAGGTAAAAAGTAGCCACTATTGTTTCTGGAAAAGGAGCTAAAATATAGTGCACTACTTTTCAAAAGGTACCTAAAAAGTAGCCACTAATTTTTCTGGATAAGTAGCTAAAAAAGTAGTGCAGTACCTTTCAGAAAAGTAGCTAAAAAGTAGCCACTATTTTTTAAAAAAATACCATAAAAAGTAGCCACTATTTTTTCTGAAAAAGGAGCTAAATTATAACTCCTCTGATCACAAACTGAAGAGCTTCAACACTTTTCTCAGCCCAGAAAGCCAAATTTCATATAGTTATTTATTAACACATTTACTTTTATACTTATATCTGTTTCTGCTTGTTTTGATTTAAAATCTCACATGTTTGAGCCTCGATACTGCGCGAGTCTCTTATATAATGATTTGGAGTTAAGATGGTGTTAGATTGTTTATGTATGACCCTCTATTGACTAAATTTGAGGTCAATGTACGGATCTGTTGTGGATAAAATCCTAATGAACTGTCACCAGAATGGTTTAGTCGTCTAATATACTTTTTCAGGGGTCCTCCATACACGGCCGATTCAGCTCTAATCAGCCAGGAAACAGCAGGAAACGTCCAGAAATGTCCATCAGCATTAATGAAAACATCCCCTGATGGCTGTTTTCCTGGTCAGAGTGCGTTCTTTCATTCCTGAAGAAAGTCAGAGCCTGTAATAAAGCCAGTCTGACTGCCTGCTTCTCTCTCCACCCAGTAATAAAGCCAGTCTGACTGCCTGCTTCTCTCTCCAGCCAGTAATAAAGCTAGTCTGACTGCCACCTTCTCTCTCCACCCAGTAATAAAGCCAGTCTGACTGCCAGCTTCTCTCTCCACCCAGTAATAAAGCCAGTCTGACTGCCTGCTTCTCTCTCCAGCCAGTAATAAAGCTAGTCTGACTGCCAGCTTTTCTCTCCACCCAGTAATAAAGCCAGTCTGACTGCCAGCTTCTCTCTCCACCCAGTAATAAAGCCAGTCTGACTGCCTGCTTCTCTCTCCACCCAGTAATAAAGCCAGTCTGACTGCCAGCTTCTCTCTCCACCCAGTAATAAAGCCAGTCTGACTGCTTGCTTCTCTCTCCACCCAGTAATAAAGCCAGTCTGACTGCCAGCTTCTCTCTCCACCCAGTAATAAAGCCAGTCTGACT
>NC_051222.1:1047503-1065003 GCF_015220715.1 Pygocentrus nattereri | reverse complement strand
GAATTCTGTGAAGCTGCTTTGTGACAACATCCATTGTAAAAAGCGCTACAAATAAATTTGATCTGATTTGATTTGATGATTTTTTCGTTGCACCCTCCGAGCTCCATCAGGGTGTTTTGGCTCACACTTTACACTGATCTCCTCACAGACCAGCGATGAGCTGAACCCATTTTCAGGATTCAGCTACATATTTTATTGGGTTCCCTTAAAGACACAATGATCTGGGTTTAATAAGCGACACATTAAAGCACTGAGTGACCAACTCCATCCAGTGGGGAGCTGTAAATACGGGTCAGCAGAGTTTCTACATTCAGGGCTAGAGATTAATCACCAGCTGCAACAAACCCAACGAGCCCAAATTTCCCCACCACAGTGAAACTCAGCGTCAGCATTCAGTCTGGAAAGGCCAGGCTGTGTTTGTGTGGAGCTGCAGGATTTTATTCACAGCCTTAAACGATTTTCATCCTTATCCAGCGTCCGGACTCACAGTGAGGAAGCGGATCTCTCGGATATTCACAGCCTCTTTAACTCTGTCTTCACCAGTTTATTACCAGCTGTTTGGGATTTGGGTTCATTTCAGTTCACATATCATAGAGAATGAAGCTCATTAGCATCATATTTCTAATATGCTGATCAAATCTCTAGCCAGATCACAAGGAGTTAATATAAACCGCTCATTTTACTATAATGATCGTCATTAAATGACCTCTTTATGTTCCTAATTGTTTCTGAAACATATTATAATAAGTCATTCTAAGTCTTTGGGTGTTTAAATGTAAGTAACAACCCTTAGAATGAATAAATATCAGAGGCCTCCTAGCAGCTCATGGTCAGTCTCTAATTAATTCAGCTTATTTCTGTTATTCTTCTCTAATCTGAGTGGACAGCAGCATCAGCTGGAGAGAGAAACCCAACCAGACAAGCTGCCAAAGTCCAGCAGCTCTACACTGACTGACACGCTGACCGACTGACCGGCTGCGGCGATAATTAGACACGTCATTGGAGAGCAGAATTAGTCCTGACATGATGAAGATCCAGAAACCAGCCCACAGCGCAGAAGACATGAAGATCAGAGGGCTTTAATCTGAGTTGATCTCCATCTACAGTCTGAAGGTCAGAGCCACCTTTAGACTGAATGCGTGTTTATACTGACTGACCGTTTGAATCTAAAGACCTGTGGTTTCTGACTCCGTGTGATTCACTGTACCTATAAACATGGACTAAAGTACATTAGCCTGACCACAGCAGCAGCCCATTATTGTTATATCAGTCATTCTGGTGTCTTTTCTTGAAAGCCTCCAATTTTCCCAGCTGCTCTAACAAACCTCCTCAGTTTCTTTCTGCTTTTTGTCATCAAAGACTGAGATTCTACTCAGAACTCTTGCAGTCACATGGTTTGGGTTACTGTCTGTTTCTTATTGTTCGTTACTCGATATTTCTGTTTATCTGAGCGTTACAGTCCAAACACTTTCACCACTCAGAGTCCATCTAAAAGCATCTAAGCGTCTGTCTAAAAGAGCAGCAGGTGATAAAGAGGTTTACAGAATGAAAGCTGATGCTGAAGGAGACCCAAATTTACTGTGTACAGCCTCATTTCAGCTCGGGGGTTAAAGCGTCTCTGTGAATGGACGAGCCGGACAGCCGTGGAGGTCGGAAAGTGGTGAAAGGATTATCGACGTGGAGAACAAGAGCAGGAGAGAATTTATCCTGCAATCAGAAAGTAAAACCTCCGCTCTACGACAGCGGGCGAGCTGAAAGCTAACAGCTGCTGATTTCAGGCTGCAGCTCAGAGGCTTTATGTTAGCTTACTAGCCCTGTTTAGTCTCAGCTGTAGCTGTTATTGTCAGATATGGAAGAAAAAAGAAATCAATTTCTCTGTCTTGGCTGGACAATAACGCTCTGCTCTGTGTGCTTCTTTATCTTTTGTTCTCACCAGCTCTTTATGGCAGCTTACTGGCTCCCTTTCTCTTCATGCTGCTTGGTAGCTGTTAGCAGGATGAGCTTTGCTGTTGTGGAGAAAAGAAAACAAAGCAGTCTTCTTGTCTTGGCTGGACAATAAACTTCAACCCTATTCTATGCTATTCTGACCTATTCTTTTTAGTGACTGCAGCTCAGAGGCTGTATGCAAGCTTGCTATGTGTTTTCATAGTAATACGAAGATCACCGCTGCGAAGAGACGAAAGAAAGAAAGAAAGAAAGAAAGAAAGAAAGAAAGAAAGAAAGAAAGAAAGAAAGAAAGAAAGAAAGAAAGAAAGAAAAGTTTTCCTAGTTGGACTTGTCCATCTATTGGCTGTTTAAAGTCTCAGCTGTTGAATTCTGCGATTCGCAGGTTTCTTTCTCTTGGTGCTAGCTGTTCACTGTGAGCTAGCACCTGCAGAGAGAAGGTACTAGACTGTCTCTGGGTCGCTGCCCCTCTAGTCACTGGGGTGGGACCCTCAAGGCTCCATCTCAGGACCTTTAGTCAGAAATATCATGTGAATTTTTTGAGTAATGTGTTACAATTATTATTACTATTATTATTATTATTATTATTATTATTATTATTATTATGTAATCATCTTAAAATGATAAAAACCCTTTTATAATTTATTATATATATAATTATTTTGAAATGACCGGACGTCATAGCTAAAATTTATTATTTGGTAAAAGTTCACTGCTGTGCTAGCTGTGATGATTATACTATATATTCTATCAATCTGCAGAACCTTCATCCATCAAGATCAGAGTGTTATTACTGAGAGACGATCAATAACACATACATTTATGAATAAATGTAATGTCCAGCCTGCTAGGACACTCGGAGGCGCTGCCGAGCCAGGACGGGGTAATTAGGGCTGAGTGGTAACAGTTGTGGACACATTACATAAGGGGTGCCCACACACTGCTCTGGGCTCAGTCTTGAGTTGCAACGTGGCAACATAAATGTTGTTTTGATCTTCAGTGTCATGTATTGCCTCTCTTGAGGAACTCTAGTATAATTCATGTATCACTGTCCACTCTATTAGACACTCCTACCTTGTCGGTCCACCGTGTAGGCGATAGCTCACCAAGTAAAGATCAGATTTATAATGTAGTGGAACCTTCACACAAAGTCTGATGTCACTCTGAGAACTCAGGAGGAAGATGGAAAGTCAGGAGATCTGGATTCCTCCTGTAGTAGAGAAGATAGATTTATAATTTTTCTTTAAGCACTGCAGCTGAACGGAGCTGAAGAGCCTGTTCTAGAAAAAGCCCATAAACAGAGCCGGACTGGCCAGATAAATAAATAAATAAATAGCTGTAAACAGTTGTGCTAAAGTTCTCGCTGTGATTCTCCAGCCTTTCAGCTCTGATCCTCCACATATTTTATTTAATCTCTGCATATTTGCAGTCGGTCCGGTGATTGTTATATTAAAGACTCGGTGTGAACAGATCTTTACAGTGTAATGAACCTCAGATTATAATTGGATAATCACTATTAAAAGACTCTGATCAGATATAATGAGGTGAGGAAAAAGATGATAAGAGCAGAAACTCAAACAGGCCTCACAGACCATCAGCCACGATCACCACCATCAATTTTTATCACACAACCTCAGAGATGAAAGAACACTAATGTAGAACCCAGCGTAGAGAGGCTGAGTGAATGTGGAGTGGATTGTGTGTAGGAGGGTCATTGTGTCAGAGACGCTGTAGAAGGACAGAATTCCTGCTCTGTGATCCACATAAACTCCTATTCTGGCTAATGGAGCTTGTGGGAACTCTGTTCTATAGCAGTAGTGCCAGACAGTGGCGCCACTAGAACAAAACAGCCTCCAGGACACATCGTTGTAGCCAAACTCACCATCACTAAAGTCTCCTTTCCTGCGAATGTCTTTATATGAGACCGCCATGGCCGCAACTCCGCTGTACTCAACCTCCCAGTAACAGCGTCCACTCAGACTCTCCGCGCTCAACACCTGACCGAAATAGTCAAATCTCTCTGGATGATCAGGGTAATCCTGGTCTTCATTGCTCAGAACCAGAGCTCTGTTCTTCTCAGACAGGATGAGGCGGCGATGCGCTGTGTTAGGATCCAGAGTCAGCTGACAGAAATCTAAATAAAACCACAATAAAATAAAGAAATTAATGTTGATGTTTGTCTTCACAGAGGCCTCTTTTCCACCGCAGGGTCGAATGGTTCTGTAACCACTCCAGTGGCTTTTCCACAAAGACACGGCTTGACAAGATATTTATTTATATATTTGGCATTTGGCAGATGCTCTTATCCAGAGAGGCTTACAATTTGAACATTTTTACACAAGTGGACAAAGTCTTGCCCAAGGACTCTTGGTATAGTGTAGGGTGCTCAGGCAGTGATTGGACCCCAGTCTACAGCATCTACAGCGTAGAAGGCAGAAGCGTCACCCACTACACTGCACCAACAAGACATGCTTAGGGTCACGGAATCATTTGTTGGGATGACGTAATGACATAGCTAGTACCTGATTGGTTCTACATTTGCTGGGATTGTATTGTGGTATTTCAGCTAATCAATGGGTAAATCCAGCTGCCTAGAGGATTGAATTGGTGTTGAAGTGACAGAGCAATACAATTAGAACAACTCTGTGGTGCTTCCAGCCGGACCCTGCTGGTCGACACTAATGCTGCTAAAATTAGCCGGAGATACAAGTCCCACAGTACAGGCTTAATTTGACCAACTGAAGCTCAAATTAACCACCTGTTTAGAAGAATCTGAGAGCACACTGAGAAACTGGTGATGGAGTGACAGGCTGCTGTGGTAGGTGCCGTGTATGTAGCTATTAGTGTGTAAGGAGTTTGCCACTCATTTGTGTTGTTTTCAGGATTTTCTCATTAAGTCTTACCTGCACAATAGATAGAAACAGAAATGTGGAATGGCACGATACAGCCCTGAGAACCATTTGGCTCAACAGTGGAAAAGAGGCCAGAAAGTTCTTATTTGAAGAAAAACGTTGTTTGTTGTTTTGTTTGTTTCCAGCTTTAAATGTCTCTACAGTGAGAATTTCAGTCGCTGCCTAAAGGCTCAACTTACACTGTAGAAAATCTTCTCTGCTCTCAGAACCAGAGAGGAATGAAGGAGCTGCTGCAGCTGTGGAGACACAAGAACACACAGGACCTCATCAATAGAATAGAATGGAATAGAATAGAAGAGCCAGCAGGAAGCTCCTCTTACCCTGTGGAGGGATTTTCCTGAACTCCTCTCTGCAGAACTCCTCTAGTCTCTCTTTCAGATCAGAGAGAGACCTCCTCACTCCATCAAATGAGAGATGGTGATGGACAGAGATGCTGGAGGAGTCCTCAGATCCAGAAGAGACGCTCAGGGACTGGAGACTCTACACAGAGGAAGAACAGAATGGAGAAAAAGAGGAATGAAGCAGCTCAGACCAAATCAGACTGAAGATGAGTGAGTGATTAGAGAGAGCTCTGTTTATGACTGTCTTCATGAACTTCTGCTGAGAGGAGTTTGATGAACATGATGATGAGCAGGTTCCTCAGTAGATCAGTGATTGTTACCTGGATGTGATCCTCTGTGAGTGAAAGCTGCTCGAGCTCAGTGTTTCTCCTCTTTAGATCCGCGATCTCCTGCCCCAGTTTCTCCAGGAGTTCTTCAGCTGCACTCAGTTCAGCCTTCTCCTGAGCTCTGATGAGCTCTGTTAGCTCGGAGCGCTTTTTCTCCATGGAGCAGATCAGTTCAGTCCAGATCCTCTCAGTGTCCTCCACTGCTGTCTGAGCACAGCGCTGTTAGAGCACATTCAGAGAGCACAGATGGAGCTCCATTTAAAGGAGGACTTGAGGAGAACATCTCGTTACACACCTTCACTCCTCACAGTCAGTGTAGTCCATCAGTTTAGACGGTTTAGTGTCTGAAGTTTGATTAGTCAGACCTGCCCTAACTCAATGAGTAATACACACACACACACACACACACACACACGTTTTCTAAGCCACTTATCCTTCTGGGTTCTGGGGGGTGCTAGAGGTTATCCCAGCAGTCATTGGGCAGAAGGTAGGATACACCCTGGACAGGTCACCAGTCCATCGCAGGGCTCAAAGAGTAATAACTAAACTTGAATGTTGTCTACACACACTATATGAGTTTACATTGATCTGCTGGTCTATAAGGACATTGCTTGTTATTCATTGTGACAAAGCACAGACGTCTGGACTGATAAATGTTCTCTGGTTTTGCCGTTCGAGCTGCAACACTCCAGTTTAAAACTTTTAAGGAGAGCTAGAGGAGAAAGAGGAGTCAATGAGCCATTACTGTATGACTTACAGTGTCCATAAAATCATTCAGAAATCTATGACAACATACTCTGGATTTTATTCAAATGCAAAGGCACATTTCAAAGTGCTAATTCAACCGTGTAGTTACCAATTTCTTTTCCTATACGTGTGTACATTCAGACATCATTCAAAAGCAAAATGTGTACATTTGCATTTCAGGAGAATAACTGCAAAATGTTCAAAAAGTAGAATATTGAAAAGCAAAGTGCTTTAGACATTTCATTTTTATTGTCTCAATGCACTGATTCTAGCATATAAAAAAATACAACAACCACCAATCCTGTTTAAAAAGCAAAGATCAGTCAGCCAGGAAGTGATTCATCTAAACTTTGGCAGTACCGGAGCAAAACTAGACCTAGCAATAGTATCCACTGAGTGACACTGTGACTCCAGGCTGAGGGTAATTCTGTCCAACGTGATTGTTGCGTAGAATTGATTCTTGATCAGCTAGAAGATTTTGAAATGTCTTACTGTAGATAAAGCTGAAGGCAGCTTCTTAGTAAATTCTTAGTCAAATCCCATTCCTTAAATTCTACAGAATGTAACTGCTACACAATTTAAGGTGTAACTGGAAACATTGAATAAACAGCCTAATGCTCATTTACCATAGCACATATTTTAGATAGCTTCCTTCGTTCCTGTTTGTTTTTTTGTTAATTTTGATTTGATTTGTAGCTACTTCTGCACTAAAAGTTAGCACTTTCATTTATGACAGACAAACACTTGTGGAAATCAGATCAATGATCAAGTCACTGAAAACTGGACTTTGATTGCCTGAATGAAGAGGCACCAAAGAGGCCCCATTCATCTAGGCTGACCAGCAGAGGAAATGCCGCTGATGTTGGAAAGACGGCAGGAGACCCGGCATTCTGGTCAGGCAGCTTCCTGACACACTGGTGCCAGCTCCCAAACCTCCTGTATTTATACACCAGCTGGAGCCTGAGGATACCTTGGAGTTTGGACAGGTTACCCAGCAAATCTGCCTAATCAAACTTCTAGTAGGGCAGCACCATGAAATAATTTATTTCATGCTTATCCAGGTGCCAGAATTGCAGCCAGTTCTGGGGTTTCTCTGGCTGCAATGACATAATCCGTGTCTTGACTGGCTGACTCTGTCAGTGCGTGGCTGGAGTGCTCAATGCAAGGTTACTTGCAACAAGCCAAATCCTGGCTAAGTCTCCTACCACATGTCCTGATCTGAACCCTGCTGAGTACCATGATTTGGCGAAGGTTTTCAGTAAAGGCAAGGTCCAGGCATTACCTCGGCACAGGTTGTATGGTAGTAGAACCAAAGGGAGAGGAAGGCTGTTCTCTCTCTTGGGGCCTGAGAAGATGGCCATGGAGGATTACATTAAGAAGAGACTAGCCGTGGGCCTCATTCGCCCTCCGTCTTCCCCAGTGGTGGCCTTTGACTCTGCATAGACTACAGGGGACTTAATAAAATCATGGTCAAGGATCATTACCCACTGCCTCTGATGACCTCGGCCTCTGAAGCACTGTAGCACATTGGAATTGAGTGCAGTGCCTATTATCTAAATTGAGTTTACAAGAGAGATAAGTGGAAGACAGCATTCATCACACCATCTTGCCATTATGAGTACCTCCTAATGCCGTTTGGGTTGATGAATGCTCCAGCTGACTTTCGATGTTTCATAAACAAGGTCTTCTGACAGACTTGCTCCGCCACTACCTTTACATTTGCACCCATGGGCAGGGATTTCCATAGACTTTATCACAGAGTCCCAGGGCAACACGGTGATCACAGTAGTGGTAGACCACTTCTCAAAGGCCCTCAAATTCATTGCCTTGCTGAAGCTGCCCTCACGTAAAGAAACCACACGTTCTTGCTACAACATGTGATGAAAGTTCATGGGTTCTTTTCGGGCATCATTTCTGATCATGTACCCTGGTTCTCAAGCTGCTTCTGGAAGGCATTCTGTTGATGAATCACTTCCACATGGGTATCGTTTTGGATGAGATTAAGTTTAGATATGTCACTTCCTCTTAATACACAGTGTCTTGCTGACAGTTAAAAATAGGACTGAAACACCTAAACAGACTGCATCTGTGTCAAAACCATCTATATGTATATGTATACCTACAGTGACTGTTGATGTATATGGATTGATTAGTGATTAGCGCATTAGTGGCTCTTTGCTATGAGGCTTTAAACTGACCGAATCCAGACCTCCAGCCATCCACCGCTCAGAGGAGTGACAGATGAACAGGAGGCCTCCTGTTTCTCCATTCATCTGGGAGAAATTTGATTTTTATTTAATTTGTTTGGTCACTTTTGAACAGACGTCATAGCTTTAAAGCTGCTAGCTGGACAGATCCATTATCCAGCTGCTGGAGGCCGATTAGAGCACTTTGTCCTTCAGCTGCACACAAACACATGCTTTGTAGCTCATTCAGCGGCTTCATTGATCTGGACGCCCTGAGGAGAAAGAAATTCTGACTGGATGAAAATCGATCAGCCCAAAATGCTGCTAATAGCTAATTTCCAACATCCAGTGGGGGGGGGGTGGAGGGATGAGCTGATCAAACTGTGGTGGATCATGCTCCGGTTTGGTTGATCCTCCTTCATCATCACAGAGAAGTGAAGCCAACACGCCTCCTCTGATGGTCCACCGTGTCTCTGAGTGGGTCTTCACCAGCAGCTCCTCTGTGAACTGCATCCAGTCCGAGTAGAGCTTTAGGATGGTGAAGGTGAGATATGGGGCTGAGATGTTTACTGTTATCACCACATGAGAAATGTAACAAGTGCTGATTACAGAGCATCATCTCTGTCCTCATGGAGGCTTGATGGCCTGGAGATCTGAACCCAGGACACTTTATCATGGACTGTTTCCAGAAGTGTTTATAGAAAGATCAGTGCTCTTCTCTGTGGGAGTCCTGGGTGAGAACTGATCCCAGACCAGCCCCAGGGTCCATCTGCTCAATAAAGGGTCAGTCAGAGTTTGGATTGTTGATCAAAGAAGTTCTCAGCAGCTTCTTCTGTCCATCTCAGTTTATTCTGGCTGACCTTTTCTGGTCGTGTCTGAGGGGAGGAGGAGCTGCTGAGGAACAAGTAGGAACAACCCATCCATAATAGACTATAATAAGTTTTTAATGACTGCTTTTTTCCTTCTTCAGGCTGGAGGAGCTCCTGTCCAGTGTGATGGTCCTGGTTCTGTCACTCTCAGGGGTCATTTTCAGAGATTAGTCCCTTCAAGACTTTATAAAACATCTCAGACTGCACTTTACCACATTATCAAGAGAGGCAGTCTCATGCCTTTAAAAGGGTGCAGATCACATCTACCAGGTGTTGAGAGGTGATGACGCTCCATGAAGCCCAAAGAGACGAACCTGATACTGACAGAGGCCTCCTGAGGTGGATGGAGTGAGGGTGACCAGCCTGTAGGCCTTACTGAGGTCTAACACTGAGAGAAACCAGGCCGTCCTCAGCCCGTCTACGAGGCTTTCCATGTTCTCTCCGACGTTTCTCACCCATGGAAACATTTCATTCTGATTTTCTACAGATTGATTCTGTTATGGAGCTGAAACGGCTTTGCTGATGATTTTAGAGTCTCGCTGTACTACACTCTTCATTCAGAATAACACAGACTCTAAAAGAGCTCGTACAGTGAACTGTAGAACGGACTGGTTCAGTTAATCTGTCTCTATTTACGCTGGAGGTCTGTTTTAGTCTGTGTTAATCTCTCTCTCTCACTGAAGGATGAAATGAGAAACACTCAATCACTTCTGTTTAACACAGACGTCCAGACGACCTTCATCTACATATAAATTACTAACATGTCCATAAACGCTGAGAAAGCCTCAGTCCTCCTCTCCTCTGTGTAGTTATTATCAGAAACAGCAGAGCATCTCACTCTGATTACACAGCATTATTTCAGCTCTCACTGAGGCAGAATGACCAGCACACTCAGGACTTTATGAGCTCCTCTCTAAATCAGACATACTCCATAACCTTCATCACATTACTGAGACAGGCAGCCTCGTACCTTTAATGGGGTGGAGATCACGACTACCAGGTGTTGAGGTCTTCAATCAATTTCCACTCAATCAGGTGTGAGACCACTGATCCAAACCAAATGATCTCTACAGCAGAAACAAACACAAAGTAGAAACAAACACCAATATTTTGGGGCTTATATCTGTATGAAATGTTTGGGCTCACCAGCAACTTTGGATATGTCTACATCTGTTCACTAATAAACAGAATGTGATTGTCTTGCAATTGCAGTTATATTCCTGAACCTCAGAAAGACGAATGAAACTGAAACATCACGCAGATCTTAGGCTCCTGAGCACCTGAATCCCCCTGCTGAATCAGCTGCAGTGGTGTGCCTCAAGGGTCTATACTCTGCCCAATTAAATTCTGCTTTTTGAACTGTAGATCACTGACCCATCAGTAGTAATACCAACACCGTGAATGTTCTTTGTATTCTGTGGATGTTCAGACCTGATGGAATATGTTTTCTGTAGAATATGACCCGGCCTTACACTAATAAATAAATATGTCGTCTGGTATGATGGAGTTTTCTGTATTCTGTTACCTCTCTGTCATTTCAGCAGCTGAAATACAGCTCCTCGGTGAGAATGTTAAGATGTAAAGATGTATTTAATATCACTCTGAGGAAAGAAATGCACATTTTATCTCTGTGAGACACATTTATTATGGAGCGTCCCTCATAAACTGCATCCATCAATGTTTTATTCTTTACCTTCCCTACTGTTTGTGCTCCTCTGAGAGGAGATAAAGGAGGGAGGACGAAGCGTCATTAACAGCAGAGAAAAATACAGTAGACTTTACCGCAGACTCTGACTACGCATACTGATTTAAAACTCTTTGATTCCAAAACTGGATGACTGTATAACACAGCGTCCACTTCTGTCCAGTTCAGAAAGAGTCAGTCTGACCCTCAGTATGAAACCTCCATCCAGTGTAACATCACTGCACTCCGTCACAGATCAGTGGAGCAAAATCGAGTGACTCTTAACTATCCAACAGAAACAGAAGCTCATTATAAACACTATAAAGGCTGTTTATATAACAATAAGTGGCAACAGCCCAAATGACCACTTCACTCAGCTCTGTCCGGCGGTTTTTCACAGCTGTTTATTGTCATATAGGTCATCACTGAACCGAAGTGTCCTCTTTCGTATTAATGACACTGTGAGCTCCATCATCAGTCTTCAGACTGGACGGATCCTTCATCCTTCTGACAGAGTCGCTGATGACCGCTCTGACAGCGAGAGAACATCAGTCAGTCCACCAAACCTCGACCACTGAGAACCACCGCCGGCTTTATTTGGAAAGACCTGAACGTGGAGTTTGATAGAGAGCCCACTTTATCAAACACAGCAGCCATCAGAGGGATGTTTTCATTAACACTGCTGGACATTTCTGGACGTTTCCTGCTGCTTCCTCCTCACAGCTCCCCCACAAACGCCTGCGTGCTGTCCGTCTTCTCTGAATGCTGAACGTGGAGGACACCTGAGAAAGAGGACGCATTAGTGTGCGAACAGACGAGGTTCCAATCACTTTATTTGTGTGGTGTTCCTCAGGGATGGAGTCTAGGCCCCTTTAGGTTCTATTTGAAGCGCTGTGGAGGTCTATAAATGACGATAGACCCAAACACTGACCGACGCTATTCGTCCACTATTCATCAGTCAGGTAAGAATGAGTCTCTCTCTCTCCATGTTATCACCTTTACGGTACCCCTGTCAGCATATCAGACAGATGATAAATGAATGTGAAGATCAGGTAATGAAGGTCTCATCACTGGGTCCAGTTCTGTCAGTGTGAGTGGATTCACCCAGAACATGTATCCGATTAACATGGACTGTCTAAAGAAAGTGAAAGGTAAATTGGGAGCAGCAGATGAGGTCGTACTTCAGTGACCGCAGCATAAAAACAAATTACAGCTCCAGTGGAATCAGATCAAATAAAATGCACACATGAATGATAATGTTGTACATCGGTAATACCTGTAAAGCAGTGCTGGTCCAGCTTCACGCTGCTGCTCTTTCTGCCCTCAGCTTAGACAATATTGGATAAAGAGGCTAAAAAAGGCTTGCAGTTTGCATTTTAGCACAAAACTCATGAAGTCCTGATCTAGGAGCTGTGTGGGTGACTAATCCTTCACCATACAGTGTCTGGGGAGTATCTTCAGGATCAGCAGTCTTTCACTGGGATACAGTGAGTGTCTAAATCAAATCAAATCAAATTTATTTGTAGCACTTTTTACAACAGATGTTGTCACAAAAAAGCAGCTTTACAGAATTTCGGAAAAGACAGTTTTAACAGGACTGAAAGAATGTACAGAAACCCCCCGGTGAGCAAGCCAGGGGCAACAGTGGCAAGGAGAACCTCCCTCAGAACTGAGGAAGAAACCTTGGGAGGAACCAGGCTCACCAGGGGGGACCCGTCCTCCTCTGGCCAGACTACCTACAGAGTTATTACACTACTAATATTAATAGCAGTAATATTGGTAGTAGGAATAACTAGGAGTCTATGAGAACATCAGTGTAGGGTGGGCAGCTCATCCAAGGCAGGTGGTGGCAGCTGGGGCATGGGCAGCTGGTCTGAAGTGGGTAGCAGGAGGGCTCAGCAGTCGGTCGTCCTTCAGTGTCCTTCATAGTCATTAGTCTGTATATAGTGTCCTTCATAGTCCTTCATAGTCTATATGACCAGTCTGACTGAGGTTGTGCCTCATTTTGTGCAGCATTCTTCATGCGCAGTGATGTATGCTGAGAATCTGCTGATGAGGCACCAACCACAGTCCCAGTGGTCCGTTTTTAGTGTTTATCATCTGTTATTCATGAGATCCCAATCAGTTTTTCTGACCAACACTTCGCCGTAAATCACCTGGTCCTCTGAGATGCTGTGTTTGTACGCTTGACCAGATCTGTTAGTGCTGCTAATAGTGTTGTAGCGTTTCTCCTCCAGGCGCTCAGACTAATCTACTACACTGTTTACACTGATACACTGTCATTACGGTCAGGTGGAGGCATGTATGTGAAGAGCGTGCTGATGAAGCAGAGGCTTGGCATGTAGCATCAAGCTAAGCTCAGTGTGTTCATGTTCTGCTTAGTAAGCACTTTTAACCCACGATGTGGTGAATAATGAAGACTAATTAGATCATTCCTCAAAGTGCGGGTGGCTGTAGGAGCTAGTAAACATTAAGTCACAGTGGATTACCTGCTGATGATTAGAGACCCTGTAACCCGAGGCCTTTAAAGCACACCACTCTGTTTGGGTCAGTCATGTTCTAGACTGCAGTGATGGTGAAGCTCAGCTCATAGAGCTTCATAGCATCAATAAATGTCTGATGGATCCACCAGAAAAACACACAAATCACTGTATCTGATAAACTGTTATGAAGGCCAGTGTTTATAGCTGTGTGATGTACTGCAGTTAGATGTCATTAGAGGTCACTCTAAATCTCAGCTCCATTCCTCATCAATGTCATCAATGGTCTCAGATTTCTGAACTGTCCTCTACAACTCCTCACAGGCAGAGTGGATGAAGGTCTTCACCTGCTCCAGGAACATGATGTAATCACTTGTAAGATCCTTCAGCACAGACTGAAGAGCAGATGGAGGAACTCACTGACATTCCTCATAGTCCCCCACCAGTCTGATCGTACAGCCCACCAGTCTGATCATATAGCCCACCAGTCTGATCATATAGCCCACCAATCTGATCATATAGCCCACCAGTCTGATCATACAGCCCACCAGTCTGATCATATAGCTCACCAATCTGATCATATAGCCCACCAATCTGATCATATAGCCCACCAGTCTGATCATTCAACCCACCAGTCTGATTATACAGCCCACCAGTCTGATCATATAGCCCACCAGTCTGATCATTCAGCCCACCAATCTGATCATATAGCCCACCAATCTGATCATATAGCCCACCAGTCTGATCATACAGCCCACCAGTCTGATCATATAGCCCACCAGTCTGATAATATAGCACACCAGTCTGATCATTCAGCCCACCAATCTGATCATATAGCCCACCAGTCTGATCATATAGCCCACCAGTCTGATCATATAGCCCACCAATCTGATCATTTAACCCACCAGTCTGATCATATGCCCCACCAGTCTGATCATTCAACCCACCAGTCTGATCATACAAGCCACCAGTCTAATCATACAACCCACCAGTCTAATCATTCAACCCACCAGTCTGATCATACAGGCCACCAGTCTGATCATTCAACCCACCAGTCTGATCATACAGGCCACCAGTCTGATCATATAGCCCACCAGTCTGATCTTACAGGCCACCAGTCTGATCATACAGGCCACCAATATGATCATTCAACCCACCAGTCTGATCATACAGCCCACCAGTCTGATCATATGGCCCACCAGTCTGATCATTCAACTCACCAGTCTGATCATATAGCCGACCAGTCTGATCATTCAGACCACCAGTCTGATCATACAGCCCACCAGTCTGATCATACAGGCAAGCAGTCTGATCTTACAGCCCACCAGTCTGATCATACAGGCCACCAGTCTGATCTTACAGCCCACCAGTCTGATCTTACAGGCCACCAGTCTGATCTTACAGGCCAGCAGTCTGATCATATAGCCCACCAGTCTGATCATACAGGCCACCAGTCTGATCATACAGCCCACCAGTCTGATCATATAGCCCACCAGTCTGATCATACAGGCCACCAGTCTGATCATACAGCCCACCAGTCTGATCATATAGCCCACCAGTCTGATCATACTCTCTCTCTCTCTCTCTCTCTCTCTCTCTCTCTCTCTCTCTCTCTCTCTCTCTCTCTCTCTCTCTCTCTCTCTCTCCCTCTCTCTCTCTCTCTCTCTGTCTCTCTCTCTCTCTCTCTCTCTGTCTCTCTCTCCCTCTCTCTCTCTCTCTCTCTCTCTCTCTCTCTCTGTCTCTCTCTCTCTTTCTCTCTCTCTCTCTTTCTCTCTCTCTCTCTCTCTGTCTCTCTCTCTCTTTCTCTCTCTCTCTCTCTGTCTCTCTCTCTCTCTGTCTGTCTCTCTCTCTCTCTCTCTCTTTCTCTCTCTCTCTCTCTCTGTCTCTCTCTCTCTGTCTCTCTCTCTCTCTCTCTCCCTCTCTCTCTCTCTCTCTCTGTCTCTCTCTGTCTCTCTCTCTCTCTCTCCCTCTCTCTCTCTGTCTCTCTCTCTCTCTCTGTCTCTCCCTCTCTCTCTCTGTCTCTCTCTCTCTCTCTCTCTCTCTCTGTCTCTCTCTCTCTCTGTCTCTCTCTCTGTCCCTCCCTCTCTCTCTCTCTCTCTCTCTCTCTCTCGTTATTTTATTAATTTATTTAGATGTTTAAAATACTCAGACAGAATGAGACTCATAATAAAAGTGTTCTCAGAGAGAGAAACTCTTTCCTCCCACCTGCATGTCTCTGCACACTCCAGAGTTTAATGAAGTGATCATTTATTGCTCTCCAAACTCTGGAGGTCTTCTGCGCTCTGAAGTAATCAGAGGAAACGCAGTGAGCAGTGAAACACAATAATCCAGTGAATGAACAGATGACAATGCCAGTCAAGCTTTACCTGAACACTGTTCATTCATTTCTCTCTGTTTTTCTCCCTTCATTTCTTCTCATCTTCTCATCAGACTAAACACATTCCTGTGAGGTCAGTGAAGAATCTCTCTCCGTCCCTGAGCTCCTGTAGACCAGACAGCAGTGCAGGACTGAGGGCAGAAGAGGGTGGAGGAGTTCAGTCAGGATTAAGGTCTTGAGTTTAGGTGCTGAGTTGGGATTGGAGATGCTGAGTTGGGGTTGGAGGTGCTGAGTTGGGGTTGGAGGTGCTGAGTTGGGGTTGGAGGTGCTGAATTGGGTTTAGACGTGCTAAGTTGGGGTTAGAGGTGTTGAGTTGGGGTTGGAGGTGCTGAGTTGGTGTTGGAGGTGCTCAGTTGCGGTTGCTTCTGATGTAAGCTGGAAATGTTGAGTTGTGGTCAGATTACTCCAACACAGTTGAGGTTGGACCAATCAAACCCACCTGCTCTCCTCACAATCAGAGCACATAGCGCCCCCTGGAGTGACTCTACTGTCCATCCTGAACATCAATCAGAGCTGAGCTCATGAGTCACTTGGGATCACATCCAGCTCTTCTGTCTCTTCACCTCGTCTTCTCTTCTCTGGGTCCAGCAGGAGGAACTAATGCCCGCTGGGTATCTGGGATGAGGGTTCAGGCTGAGGCTGCAGCTCTGAGTCTGATTATTTATAGATAAGCTGCTCAGAAAAGCCTTGAAGCTCCCAGACTGTCTGTGAGAGAGACGGAGAGAGAATGTACTGTTTGTACATGATGATCATTAACCTTGGCTGAGGGGTCAGTGTTCCTCTCTCAGTGACCTCGACTCTCACGTCAGAGGAAACAGCAGCAATATCTGGACTTCAGTGAACAGAGAGATCAGAGGAGAAACTTCAGCATCTACAACAACCTCAGCCTGAGAGACACAATCAGCTGCTCAGAACAAACCAAGCCTGCAAGTGAAAAAGCCCTGAAAGGAGATTCACAATCAAACACACATCCACCCTCAGAGCCGACCATCTGATCTCGGACTGACGCCCCATATCACAGCAGGTTATCTGGCCATCAGTGTGGTCGTCAGTGTGTCAGTGACCCTTACAGGCCTGGAGTTATTACTGTCACTCTGACATGCTGTTCAAACACCATTGATTACACAGTTATGATCTTTCTCTCTGCATATCTCCCAGCTTTGATGGGTTGGAAACTTCTACTGCTTTTATTTTGGAGATCAGGAGGTGCTGATGCCCACAGCTACAGCCATGAAAAGCTCTTCATCTTCCTTTTCCTCCAGCTTCTCCTCTCCTTCATCCTCAGCTTTTCTTCTTCTCTTTAATAGCACAGGCGTCAGTGAGGAGACCTCAGTCAGATGTTTAAACACCTCTTCTACAGCAGGAGTAACTACACTGAGAGTAGTTTTAAAAATAGCTCAATCTGAGGAGAAATGTCAGCTGAAACGTGTAACTGTGTGAAACGAGGACGTAACATCTGTAACAGCCAAACAGGAACATCTTGATTTGACATCTTGAAGGACATCTTGAAGTTTTAGAGTTTCTATCAGGGCTGTTCAAAACTGATCCAGCTTGGTTTCCACCACTGTTGGTCCAGTGAGAGTTTAGCCAGGAAACACCACCATAGTGAGTTCTTTTTAAAGCCGAAGACACAA
>NC_051222.1:967503-1040003 GCF_015220715.1 Pygocentrus nattereri | reverse complement strand
ATAATGGTTCAGCTGGCACATGAAGCTCTTCATAACTGAAGTTCTGAAGATCTTCAACTCTCCCTCTCTGCTGAGAATTTCAGTCATCATCAGGAGCTCATCATCAATGATGCATATCTCACAGCAGTCCCATCTGATGGACCTGTAGATCTTGTTTTGCCAGAGCTTCTGAGGGAAGGCTAGCATGGAGAAGTTCACCTCCACTCCATCAGTGTGGGCCCCCTTGATCTTGGGCTTCTGGGAGAGTGTCTGGAAGGAATTCTCCTCCAGAGAACTCCAGAGCTGCTACTCGTTAGCTTCGGTGTCTCCATCATCTGCTTTCCTTTTCCCTTCCTCAATCACTGCAGATCTAAAATCATGAATCTGATCTTCAGTGATTAATTAGAAATGAACTGATACCGTGAAGTGCTGGGTTTATATGGACTAGCTCTGATCTAGGATGATGCCATCAGAGTTCTACTGTGATGTCATACTGGAGCTCCATGGCAACCTGGACATTCTTTTACTTTGATCTCCAAAGTTCCAAACCTACCTAGTCAGGACCATCGATACATACATAGAGAACCAGATTGGTGATGACATCACAATATACAGTGAAGTGAAGCCATTCGGCCGCCGTGTTGGTTCTTCCTCTCTGCTCTGTAGAATCAACAACTGTCTATGGACACCAATGTAAACATGTTCTGAGAAAAGAACCAGTGTAACCTAATCTAGACTCAGTGATCCATTATTTCACAGGAACTGAAGGAGCTCTTTAAAACCTGTATGTCTGAACTTATCTTCGTATTTGTTTAGTTTCAAGGATGAGGATCAGATGGGGGTATACAGCTGCCCCCAGCAGAGAGACCTTAACTCCGAGGCCTGTTCTACACAGAAGCTACTTCATAGCTGAAATGTTGGAGAAACTGAAGGAGACAGAAGTCCGAGCAGCTCCTCCTGCTGGATCTGGAGACATGGAGTGTGATTCCTGCTCTGGGAGGAAATGCAAAGCTGTAAAATCCTGTCTGGCCTCATTTTGTGAAGATCATCTTAAACCTCACTATGAAGTTCAGCAGAGAGAACCCAGAAACAGGTGAGAACCACAGACCTTCTGGATCTAAAGAAGCTAAACTGCAGCAGCTGAAGGATGTAAACTGCCTCAGTTCTTGAGTTTAATGGGGTTTGTGTGTAAAGGGGTCTGTGTGGTGAAACTGCTGTGGCTGAGGTGTGTTGTCAAATTCTTTCCGACTGTGCTAGTCAAACCAGTCGGATCAGCCTGTGTGTGAATGTTTTACCAGACCGCGTCACCTTCAGCCTTACAGTGCAGTGAGTTTTACGTCTTTAAGTTGTATTAGTCAGCGGTAATTCAGTCATACAGCGTGTTTGTTGACAGATGGAGCTGAAGGGGATGCAGAGAGAATCCCAGCAGAGGATCCAGGAGAAACAGGAGAAGCTGCAGGAGCTGGAACAGGCTGTGAACACTCTTAAGGTGAGGACTCGGCAGAGGTTTGATGTTTCAGAGCTCAGTCAGGTTCTCCTCCAGTCAGACAGGGAGGAGCTCAGTGTTGGACGCTCTGGGATTAAATTCGCACACTTTCTCCTCCCATTACACCAAATGGTGTCCAGCACACACAACATGTTTGGGCTCTGAAGGGTCAGCACTGGAGCCACGAGGCTGATGTCGCTAACAAGCTGATGCTGTGCTCCACCAGTTCGCACATAAAAGTGTTGGCATAGCTGAAAGCAGGAGCAGCTGTCCAGACATCTTCCTTTCATCTGAGTCTCTGTACCATTTTTAGAGAAGATAGTGAGTCATACAATCACGGGTCCTGGTTAAGGTCCAGCAGTAAAAGGCAAAATCATGTCTTCTGCCCCTCATAAATGATCAGAAAGTTCATGGAGAGTGGATATAAAGTTTCTGCATATGTGTTCATCTTTTTCATGGTGATTCTAGTGATTCTAGTTTTGCTTGGTCTTCATCCAGACATCCAGCACTCAGTAGCAACCAAATCAGCTCAGTTCTCATTCAGTGAGGCAGAAACATTGGTTATTCCAGTGGAAGCTTTTGTGGTCGTTTGTGTGGGTCATGAGTTTCATAAGTTTGTGAGCCCCTGTTTCAGAAAGCCTGATTTATAAAGTTTATTCTGGGTTTGTTGGTATTCATTTCAGTTTCCAGTTACCTCAGACAGAACAATCACACTAAGCCGATCTCAATAATAAAATCCTTAAAGTCCTTAACCCTGAAACCAAGACAAGACCAAGTTCACATGAGATCGAGACCAAGATGAGACTAGGACTGCTGGCTTGTTTGTTTTTCATTCCTCTTTTTCTCCATTCTGTTCTTCCTCTGTGTAGAGTCTCCAGTCCCTGAGCGTCTCTTCTGGATCTGAGGACTCCTCCAGCATCTCTGTCCATCACCATCTCTCATTTGATGGACTGAGGAGGTCTCTCTCTGATCTGAAAGAGAGACTAGAGGAGTTCTGCAGAGAGGAGTTCAGTCAAATCCCTCCACAGGGTAAGAGGAGCTTCCTGCTGGCTCTTCTATTCTATTCTATTCTATTCTATTCTATTGATGAGGTCCTGTGTGTTCTTGTGTTTCCACAGCTGCAGCATCTCCATCATTCCTCTCAGAACCAAAGAGCAGAGAAGATTTTCTACAGTGTAAGTTGATCCTTTAGGCAGCGACTGAAATTCTCACTGTAGAGACGTTTAAAGCTGGAAACAAAACAACAAAAGTTTTTATGATGAACCCCATTTCTAATGTTCAAAAATTCAGTTAAATAAAAACAAGAAACTGCAACTTGTTAATTCACTTGAACCTTCATTTAAGTGACAAAAGTTAGAAGGAAAAAAAGTCCAGTGACTTCACTGTTTTGTATTTTGTAAATATAAATAATTTTAAAATTTAATGTCTAGCACCATCTAAAAAGTGTAGGACGGACACATTTACCATGTTCCATCATTTCACCTAGCCGTTTGGGAAATGGAGATACTAATTGTTGCAGTTTTGTAAGTGGAATTATTGCCCATTCTGGCTCAATACAAGACTTCAGCTGTTCAGCAGTCAGTGGTCCTCTTCATCTGATTTCTTCTCTTCACGATGCACCATACATTTTCAATAGGGGTCAGATCTGGACTGCAGGCAGGCCAGTCAAGCTCACACACTCTGTATCTATGAAGCCTCTCTGTTGTAGCCTGTGCAGAATGAGGCCTGGCTCTGTTTTGGTGAAATGACCATGGACATCCCAGGAAAAAGGCGTCATCATCATGGCAGCATATGTCTCTCTCTAAAATTCTGTCAATGGTACCTTAACATACATGCAGGTCACCCATGCCGTGGGCACTGAAGTACCCCCATACAATGGCTGATTTTGGCAGTTATTCCTTTTCGGCAGTGAGAACTCCTCGTCTGTTTCTCTCAAGACATGTGGACTCATTTGGCCACAGCTCAGATCTGAGATGAGCTCAGGCCAGAGAACCCAACGGCGTTTCTGTTGATTGGCTTTTTCCCTGCATAATAACGCTTCAACTTGCATTTCTTGATGCAGCGGTGGACTGTCTTAGCTGACAACACTTATGAATCCTCCTGATCCCATGTAGCCGTATTTAACATAATAGCATAACAGTTTCTTATGCAATCTGAGGGTTTAAGTCTTGCACATTCAACAGTTGAGCTGTCAATAATATGTATGGTAGGTGGTGAAAGACCCAAGTTCTCTGCAATCTAAATCATTGAGTCTTTGGTTTGATGCTCCTTTTATGCAAAATCATGATACACTTAGCTGTTACCAATTTACCTGCTCATTGTGGAAGGTAAAACGGTGTAAACTGAACATTGAAAAAACTCAAAACATTGAAACCGAGAACTTTTCACTCTTGCTCCTGTACCAATAGGCATTGCATTGAAAATTTGTTTATTTTTACAAAATACAATCAAGTGGTTTTTTTTTTTTTTTGCATTTCGTCAATTAAAGATTCAAAAGGATTAACAAATCACTGATTCTTCTTTATTGGATTTTACAAAAATGTACCAACTTTTTCAGAAATGGGGTTTGTAAAATAAGAACATTCTGTGAAATGTTCTTTATTTTATTGTGATTTTATTTAGATTTGTCAGCTGACTCTGGATCCCAACACAGTGTATTGTTACCTCATTCTTTCTGAGAACAACAGAGAGGTGAAGTGGAGTAATGAAGACCAGCATTACTCTGATCATCCAGAGAGATTTGACATTTGGTCTCAGGTGTTGAGTGTGGAGAGTCTGAGTGGACGCTGTTACTGGGAGGTTGAGTGGAGTGGAACTGCATACATATCAGTCTCATATAGGGAGATCAGGAGGAAAGGAGAAGGTAATGAATGTGTGTTTGGACTCAATGCTCAGTCCTGGAGTCTGTGGTGTTCTTCATCTCTCACTTTCTGGCACAACAGCATTGAGACCGAGCTGCCAGGACGTCCATCCTCTAGAATAGGAGTTTATGTGGATCACAGCGTGGGAATTCTGTCCTTCTATAGCGTCTCTGACACAATGACCCTCCTATATAAATTTCAATCCACATTCACTCAGCCTCTCTACGCTGGGTTCTGGATTGGATCAACTGTGAGGTTGTGTGATAGCAAATGATAGATGATCAGTAACTACATGATCTACAGTGTAAACTGACTGAGTTCTTCTCAGGTTATAGAAGTGTGGAATAACGGTTTGGGCCTGCTGGTCACCTACAAACCATACATGGATGATGGACTTTTACACACTTCTCTAATGAACAAGAAACCACTGAAACTACTAATTTGGATTAGGTGACCATTCAGCCTTTAGCAATTTAGCCCCGCCCATTCCTGCTGAAGTGATGTTATTACTGTACTCTTAGCTCAGATTGATTTTTGAGAAAAGGACAAAACGGCCATTCAAACAGTGCTCATTTATATATTTCAGTGACAGTTATAAACAAATATGTATTTATAAAGGACGAAGAAAGTTTGGAAAAATGATGGAAAACATCATACCAGCACAACACACACTGACCACCACCACATCTGTCACCTCCCAGCCACCTGCTAGGCCACCCCTGGCTACCAGACAGAGAAAAAGAACTCAATCAGGCTGATTGTTATCAGCTGTTCGCCACCCTATTTAGTAAGAGCTCACACGCTGCTCTGTGCTTAGTCTTGAGTTCAAGAAGCCATGTGCAAATGCTCTTGACCGAGCTAATATCTGGTATTGTTCTCCATTTTGAGTTCTGTGTTTTTGATCCTCTGTCTCTATTGAGTTTAAAATTAGAGTGTAAGATTTAAAAAGATCAAATGTCAGAGGAAAGCAAAAAGTAAAGAAGTCTTTTTCTGTTTTTTTTTTCCCTTAATTTTACTTTGAGGATGCTGTTCTGGCACTTCTTTTGTTTGACCTTTTTGTTTTTGTTTTTTTTATTATTTAAATGTTTTTGTCACACAGTAGAAAATGGGTTCATAATTTTCTTGATATTGTATGCATAGTCACCTTAAAATATTAAGATTCTTCCAATCAGAAAAAAAAGAATAATGGGGGGAAAAACACATTAAAAACACATAGATTTTGTGTTTGAGAAGCATTCTGTGACTCTCCTATTGAATATGAAGCTTATTGGCTAGCCTATGCTGTGTTAGTTTCTTATTGGCACAGAGGAGCTTGCTCCCACCTCTCTTCTTGAACTTTCTAGAGGGAGAGGAAAAAAAAACAGATCAAGACAGCAGCAGCGGAGAAACAGTAGAGAAAAAAGCAAAAAAAAACAGATATGAAATGAAATGAAATATAACTTGAAATACACTTGAAACTTGCAGCACAAAACAGCACAAAGACCCTGAGGATTATTTCTTACCTCACATCTTCTATCTTGGTGAGTGAAGCTGTAATGGAACTTAGTAAATGTTGAGTTCTAGATGCTGCTGTTCACCATGTTAGTAAAAGATTATGAACAGGATTTAAGCAGTTCATATGGAGAGTGATTGTAACTGCGTTAGTTAAACGATTGAATGTGTTTGTGTTTAAAATAGGTTGAGAAAGTTGACAGTAGTGCTTAACTTGCAGCTAGCCGGAGCTGTAGTCAGTTGTTTATTTGAGTTGGCCATATACAGTTATTGGAGAGGGTGCGCCCCCTGCTGGTCATTTATGTAAAGTTTTGTGTGAATCAGTTCCAAGAAAAGAGTATACATGGTGCTTCTTGTTTTTGTTTTAAAATCTGATTTTGAGCATTTAAGTGTCACAATTCTTTTAACTTGAAGGTCTTGGTATTATTCTTAGATAAGTAGATTTTCAAAAAAGCATTTTGTTGTTGAAATGAAGGTTAACTTTCCAATTGAATTACTTATTAATTGTACACAGATATAGTCAATATATTGAGAATCATCTAAACGGTGTCTTGATTTGTTTTTAAGAAAGAAAGACATATTACTTTAAAAGGTCTTATTGTGCGGTCCATTATTGTCATTTAACAGTAAAGTTTACAGCATTAATATGTAAATGATTTAATGCAAGTCAAATGCCGTTATATAATAAGAGTCCTGTTAACATACAGGCTAGGTTTTTTGTGGAGCCTGAGGAAACACCAGATTCATACATCTGGATTTTCTTCATGGAGAGCCACCCACCTTGATTTCAGAGCATCACGTTTGATTCATTCGTTGATTTTTCAGCCTCAAACCTGGCTGTTTGGTAGGGAAGCTGGACAGGCTGTTCTTCACTCTCCTGGACACCGTCGGAGTGGGAGGACTGTTCACGATCACCAAGCATCTTATATATATATATATATATATATATATATATATATATATATATATATATATATATATATATATATATATATATATATATATATATATATATATATATATATATATATATATATATATATATCAGTTTTTTTTTTTGTTTTTTTTTTACTTTAAGGGTGCACCCAAACACTGACTATGACTTTCCTTGATCTTGGACAATAAAGATATTAAAGATGGGTACAAAACTTGTGTAATTTCGAATGTAGATTTTAAGGTTGTACCTTTTGTAAACACCTTCAGAAACATAGTTGAATATAATTCACATTTTAAAACCAACTTGTGCCTCCAGTATCTCATTGGGTCTCATCTATCTTTACCTTTTAATCTTACCCCTCCCTTTTGAACCTACACACTGGCCTTGCGCTCGTTCTAGTGATTAGTTCTACTTAGATGATCATATTGGCTACATTTTCTTTTTTCATGACCTTCTTGCATCTGTTTGTCTCTGCCACAGTAGCACAGCGGCAATGCACTCGCTATGTGTAGCAAGGTTGGAAACTCTCTGTTCTTGCTACACTGAGTTTACTGAGAGAATCAGTGTTCATTTAGGATCTGCACATTCAAACACCTGAGCAGATGTTCTAATTACAGCTGTTTCACTTCTGGAGCAGCTGGAATGTAGATTATAGAACTGAGGCTGGAGGAGAGACGGACCAAACCAAGAAACTGACGAGCATCATTTAACCTTTTCCCAGCCTCCAGGACCAAGCAGGACACCAGTGATACCAGAGCAGAGCAACAGGTCGTCAAGTCTAGAATGATCTCCGCTGATGAGCCCCCTCACTAGCCTGTGGCTGATCTGTAAGGAAAGCTAAGCTTCATTTTAGAGTATTTCTACACTGACCATCGGACACTAAACCCTTTGTAGATACCTCCTGGGGGGTTTCTAATTCAGGAACGGTGATGTTCCTAAAGCTCCCTTTAGGACGATGCTTCTGGTCATTGATGATAAGAACAGTTGACCACGAAGTTCGTCTTAATAATCAAACTGAACAGACATCATTCTGGCACTCGGTACTAATGATTTTACAGTAGAATATCTAATGCACTGTACTTCAATGTCCCTCTCACTTCCTGCACTCTGCATTGATCCTGGACATAATAATAATCGAATTGCCATACAGGAGCTATTTACCTCTCCTCTCTACTCATGTACATACCTGAATAAAATTAGGTTGTGTGTGTGTGCTACACTGTACGTTTATTAAGTGTAATATTTGGAGGTAACTGTGTTGAATATGATGATCCAGCATTTACAGACTCATATCATCACTGATTTTCACCTGATGCCATTGATGATGCAGGTGTAAATGTTCTTTTGCACCATGTAGGTCAGTTTGAAGCATTCCAGTTGACTAAGGTGGTAAAGGCACTGACCACCCTTCTTCACCAGATTGTAGTTGTGCGCAGACCATGACAAGTCCTGCATGATGTGGACACCAAGGTACCGGAAGCTGTGCAGTTGATCCTCAGGGGGGTTTTCAGCTCTTTGTCTTACTGACATTCAGGAGGTTTGGGTTCTCCTTGCATCAGTTCTCCATGTGCTCAGTCTCCTCCAAGTAGGCACTCTGAGATCAGACCCATAGCAGTATCATCTGTAAACTTGGCAATGGTGGTAGAGCTGGAAGTGGCCACAAAATCATGGGTGTACAGCGAGTACGTCCGGTCGCTCAGGACGCAACCCTGAACCTGGGTGGGTCTGAGCACCCATGCTGCCTGTTACCTGCCTGTCAGGAAGGTGGAGATCCACTGACACAGGCATGGCTCTAGTGTGCAAAGCTGTTTGCAGTAGGTGTGTGAGGGCATCATCTGTTGAGCGGTTGGGGTGGAATGTAAACTGTAATGGACCCCAGGAAAAATCCAGGAGAGAAATGACGAGGCAGGACGACAGGAGTTCTCTGCAGCTATTTATTAGACATGGTTTTACCATGTAGCACACGACACCTCTTTCTTTAAATCAGTGAATCACCAGTGACTTTATACAGATAAAATCCACCAGTCAGCGGGGAAACGTGCGTCCAGCTCTCTAACTAAAGACTTGTCAGCCAGCGACCCTCAGCGAGGCTCACCTTCCTCATTTCAGACACTTCCATCTAGACAAAACCATCAGCTTAATGAAAACCCTCCCCTCACACTGCCCCCTGCTGGGGCTGAATAAGAACAGATCCTCTAAGCTGGAGATTCTCTGCAGCTCATTTCTGACTAAACATTATGATGAGGATCATAAATGTGTGATTAGAGACTCCCAGATAAAACACGACCTCCCCCACATTTCAGAGCAGAAAAACACACCATATATGAAAAATGACCACGTTCACAAAGACGCGTGGGCTCAGCTTTGTGGGGGTCCCGTTCACACTGAGGAGCCGCTCGACTGAAACACTGAGTGGAATGACTTTAACCCTTCAAGACTCTCTACTCAAGATTTTAACCTCCAACTGCTTTCACAGCTACGCTGCTGTTCACAGTGGAACGGCTCATGATGGTCGTCATGGTGACGTTATAATAACATCAGCTTTATGTTGCTTCAGCAGATCAAGTTTAAAGCTGTAATGTAGCCGTGAGGTTTGCACAAATTTATGACTCAACTACTTCATTCTACAGTTCAAACAACCATATTCGACATTTTTACTGGGTTTCAAATCATACTTAATGACCATTTTCAAACCTCCCCCGCAAACAAAGTGGCTACTTCTGTTACGCTGCCTTTAAGACTGATGTATGTAAATGAGATCTGTTCTGATTGGCTGCCCTGGTGCCTCGTTCAAAAAGCCGTCTGAGCTGAAAGTGCAGTAACACTGCTTATCCCTTCAGCAGGAGTGGGCGGGGCTGAACTGCTGAAGGCTGAATGGTCACCTAATCCAGGTTAGTAGTGGTTTGTTGTTCAGTAGACGGTGTGGAAAAGTCCATCGTCCATGTGTGGTTTGTAGGTGACCAGCAGGTCTACAACCTGAGAAGAACCCAGTCAGTTTACACTGTAGATCATGTAGTTACTGAATAATAAGCTTTAGAATGGAACGAGCCTGAGATGATAAGAAAACAATCACTGTTAAAAGACTCTGATCAGATATAATGAGGTGAGGAAAAAGAGATGATAAGAGCAGAAACTCAGTCAAGCAGGCCTCACAGACCATCAGCCACGATCACCACCATCAATTTTATCACACAACCTCAGAGATGATGGACGACCAACCCAGACACAGAACCCAGCGTAGAGAGGCTGAGCGAAAGTGGGGTGGACTGTGTGTAGGAGGGTCATTGTGTCCGAGACGCTGTAGAAGGACAGAATTCCTGCACTGTGATCCACATAAACTCCTATTCTGGAGGATGGAGGTCCTGGGAGCTCAGTCTCAATGTTGTTGTGGTAGAAAGAGAGAGAAGGATCAAAACGAGAAGAACAGTCCAGACTCCAGGACTGATTGTTACGTCCAAAACTGCATTTATTACCGTCCCCTTTCCTGCTGATCTCTTTAAGAGACTGATATGGACACGTCTCCGCTCCACTCAACCTCCCAGTAACAGCGTCCACTCAGACTCTCCACACTCAACACCTGATATACGTGGTCAAATCTCTCTGGATGATCAGAGTAACGCTGGACTTTATTACTCCACTTCACCACTCTGTTCTTCTCAGACAGGATGAGTTGACGATGCACTGTGTCAAGATCCAGAATCGGCCGACAGAAATCTAAATAAAATCACAATAAAATAAAGAAAGTAATCAGTTTGTTTGTGTTCACAGAAAGTTCTTATTTGAAGAAAAATGGTTGTTGTTTTGTTTGTTTCCAGCTTTAAACGTCTCTACAGTGAGAATTTCAGATGCTGCCTAAAGGCTCAACTTACACTGTAGAAAATCTTCTCTGCTCTTTGGCTCTGAGAGGAATGAAGGAGCTGCTGCAGCTGTGGAGACACAAGGACACACAGGACCTCATCAATAGAATAGAATAGAATAGAATAGAAGAGCCAGTAGGAAGCTCCTCTTACCCTGTGGGAGGGATTTTCCTGAACTCCTCTCTGCAGAACTCCTCTAGTCTCTCTTTCAGATCAGAGAGAGAGCTCCTCACTCCATCAAATGAGAGATGGTGATGGACAGAGATGCTGGAGGAGTCCTCAGATCCAGAAGAGACGCTCAGAGACTGGAGACACAGAGGAAGAACATAATGGAGAAAAAGAGGAATGAAGCAGCTCAGACCAAATCAGACTGAAGATGAGTGAGTGATTAGAGAGAGCTCTGTTTATGACTGTCTTCTTGAACTTCTGCTGAGAGGACTTTGATGAACGTGATGATGAGCAGGTTCCTCTGTAGATCAGTGATTGTTACCTGGAGGAAATGGATGTGATCCTCTGTGAGTGAAAGCTGCTCCAGCTCAGTGTTTCTCCTCTTTAGATCCGCGATCTCCTGCTCCAGTTTCTCGAGGAGTTCTTCAGCTGCACTCAGTTGAGCCTTCTCCTGAGCTCTGATCAGCTCTGAGCGCTTTTTCTCCATGGAGCAGATCAGTTCAGTCCAGATCCTCTCAGTGTCCTCCACTGCTGTCTGAGCACAGCGCTGTTAGAGCACATACAGAGAGCACAGATGGAGCACCATTTAAAGGAGGACTTGAGGAGAACATCTCGTTACACACCTTCACTCCTCACAGTCAGTGTAATTTTATAATTCAGAGCAGACAGCATTGTTTCTGATGGGGTTTTACTCCAGACTGACCTTCACTCACACCACAGCTCCCAGACCAACTCACTGCTGTGTGTGTAAACGAAACCAGTTCTGTCTGACTGGAGGAGAACCTGACTGAGCTCTGAAACATCAAACCTCTGCTCAGTCCTCACCTTAAGAGTGTTCACAGCCTGTTCCAGCTCCTGCAGCTTCTCCTGTTTCTCCTGGATCCTCTGCTGGATCATCTCCTTCAGCTCCATCTGTCAACAAACACATTGTATGACTGGGAATCACCACCTATGAACATTAGAATTAATGTTAGGAGAACAAGGGTCATTCCACACCAGCTCACCTCATCCCTGTCCACTCACCTCATGGAGTTTCATCACGTTCATAAACTAACTCCAGGTTACAGAACTTTTCTGGACTCTATGAAGGTTTATTGGTTGCTAGACCTTTGCTATAATATCTGAAGTTGATGAACTTTTTCATGTAAATCCAGGCTGTGAGTGGACCTGCTGTAGGTGATTCAGTATGGAGTGACTCAGCAGTGAAGTTCTCTGCTGTTCTACAGGGCTTTCACTCCGTCATGTGAGCTCTATACGGCTGAAGATGGTGTTGGCTGGTAGAACATCCACACACTGCTCTGACTTTATTACTATTGCTGAGGAAGAAAGAGTTTATTCAACACTTCCTCCTCCACAACACTTTACACACATTCTTTACACACAAACCCCATTAAACTCAAGAACTGAGGCAGTTTACATCCTTCAGCTGCTGCAGTTTAGCTTCTTTAGATCCAGAAGGTCTGTGGTTCTCACCTGTTTCTGGGTTCTCTCTGCTGCAGCTGAGACTGTATCGTGGCCTCTGTGGTCATCCATTGTACACAAATAGCAGATGCAGCTTCGGTCAGTGCGACAGTAGATCTCGATCAGTTTGTCGTGTTGAGAGCAGATCTTCTCTTGTAGTCGTGTGGAAGCTTTGACCAGCTTGTGCTTTTTCCAAGAAGAAACTTCATAGTGTGGTTTAAGATGATCTTCACAAAAGGAAGCCAGACACGTCAGACAGGATTTTACAGTTTTGTGTTTCCTCCCAGAGCAGAAATCACACTCCACGTCTCCAGATCCAGCAGGAGGAGCAGCTCAGATGTCCGTCTTCTTCAGTTTCTCCAATATTTCAGCTATGAAGTAGTTTCTGCGTAGAACAGGCCTCGGAGTGAAGGTCTCTCTGCACTGGGGGCAGCTGTAGACCCCCATCTGATCAATAGAACGTAGAGCATATCAGATGTTGAAAGTGAGACATTTTACCAGTTCATGGACAGGGTTGGACAGGGACACAAAAGGCTGGAAGAGTAAGTAATACTTTTTAAATAAAGAGCTGGAGGAGCATTTTGGAGCTACCTCCACATGACTGGGTATAAAAAGGGCAGTTTAGAGCATCAGAGGCTCTCAGAAGCAAAGATAGGCAGAGGTTCACCAACCTGAGAAAAGCTCTAAAAGTTGTGGAACAGTTTCAGAAAAATTGTGAAGACTTTGGATTTCCCACCATCTACACTACATAATATCAAAAGCTTCAGAGAAGGACACGGCCAATGGTCAGTATTGGATGCTCGAGATCTTCAGGCTCTGAATTGAAAACAGGTCTGATTCTGTACTGAAATCACTCCATGGGCTCAGGATCAATTCCAGAAATCAGTGTCTGTGAACACAGTTCACTGGGGAATCCACAAACGCAGGTTAAAGCTGTTTCAGGTAAAGAAGCTGCATGTCAACATGATCCAGAAATGCTGCCACCTTCCCTGGGCCAAAGCTTATTTAAAATGGCCTGAGGCAAAATGGAAAAGTCAGATTATTCAAAATTTGAAATCCTTTTTGGAAACCATGGAGGCCGTGTCCTGTAGACTCCAGAGGACCATCCAGCTTTTTATTGGTGCACAGTTCAAAAGCCTGCATCTCTAATGGTCTGGGGCTGCGTTAGTGCCTATGCTGTGGGCAGCTTGCACATCTGAAAAGGTTCCATCAATGCTGACCAGTATATGGAGGTTTTAGAACAACATCTGCACCCATCCAGACAGCGTCTCTTTCAGGGAAGGACTTGATTATTTCAGCAAGACAATAAACCACATACTGCATCCAGCACAACAGCATGGCTTCACAGAAGAAGAGTCTAAGAGCTGAACTGACCTGCCTGCTGTCCAGAACTTTCACCAACTGACAACATTTGGCACACCATAAATCGAAAAATGGCAAAGAAGGCCTAGGAACTGTTGAGCAGCTGGAATTCTACATTAGACAAGAATGAACAACATTCCTCTCCCAAAGCTCCAGCGACTGGTCTCCTCACTTCCCATATGTCACATTTTTTCTATATATATAATATAATGATATAAAATTTTGTACTGCAGCTGTGTGTCTGTTTACACTACTGTATGTGGGTTACAGTGAATCCTCTTCTCTAAGCTCAGCTGGATGAATCCTGCTGGACTCTTTGGTGTGGAAGTAAAGCTGTAGTGTTACTGCTGTTCCTGTGTGACTACACACACACACACACACACACACACACACACACACACACACACACAGCACTAGGACACATCATCTCCAGCCCTCAGACTGTTTTAAAGAGAGTCTGATATGAAATCTACTTTACAGACTGAGCCATAAAGCTCTCCTGATCTTCTGTGACCACTTTTCCAGGCTAAACTCCAGCTGAGCTCTTCACTGCTGAACATCAGCCCATCACAGCCACCTCAGTGCGTTAGCCGTGTGCGTTCTCCTCTTACAGCGCCGTGACCTTCTCCTCAGAGCTGCTGATATAGCCCCTCAGGATCTCTAATAGCTCTCCCACAGTGACCAGCGCCCCCTACAGGATAGATCCCAGTAGGCCTTTAGCCATTTAGAGTAAGTGTTTCACACTTACACCCTCCAGAGGATCTTCCACGTAGAGGAAGTGTCCGTTTTCCTGAGTCTTCACCCTCATAGACTCCTCATGACCAGACACTGTCTATCTTTAATTTACCCCCTCAGAGCTGAATGTGAATATGTGGAGCTGAAAGCTCTGATCTCATGAGGGATGACGAACAGCGTTAGATGGAGTTAGATGTTCAGTCAGTGAAGCTGTGGAGATCTGACCTCGCTGACTTTAGAACATGTGCTCAATAATGTTATGTTCCACCATCAGTAGAACATCAGCAGACTGCTGGAATGTGTGTCCTACCCAGCAGAAGTTCTCAGGGTTCTCCGGGTTCCTGCAGTCACACAGTCTCTTCTGTAGTTCAGCCGTGTGTTGAAGGCCTGATCCGAGCTCAGGGGGAAGAAGCTTGTTATGAAAAAGATCAGTAAGGTGTGAAAGCTGAACTGTATCTGATCTCATCACGACCACAACATCATAAACATCCTGACCTGCTGGGAGTGAAGTGATTCACTGTGAAGCCTGAGTGAAGATGGTTTGTGCAGAAGCGAATCTGAATGTTTCCTGATGGAATTTCCTGTAACAGTGTTTGTCACTGTCCTTCACCTCACTGTGAACTCTCCTCCTCACAGCTCCTTCATTCACTCCACTCTGTGCTATGCTGAGGTTCCAGATATTTGGTAAATCATTCCACTGGCTTAGGGTCAGTTTCACACTCTGTCCAAGTAGCGAAGTGTCAGAGCGTGGAGGCCCAAAAAGGCCCAACACACCAACATCAGGCGTCACTGCAGGTGATGTGTTTTGCTGGCTGTTTGTGGAGCTCCTCCTCCTCCTGCTCATGTAGCTGAACACCAGCAGTCCAGGCAGCATGATAGCATCAAACAGCCGGTCCAATAAGTCCCTGAGCTACAGTTTGAAAACCACTGTCAGCCAGTATTTCAGTCGATATGATGGCAAACTTCTCAGGCAAACATCAAAACAAACACAAATGATACGAAACGAACAGAAAACCGATGTAAAGCAGCGGCCATACTGCGCCAGCGCACTAGCAGCGGAACACACATTAGCATGGTTTGTGTGTGGTGCAGGCCAGCGTGTAGCTTGGTGATTAGATAGCTCCAGTAGCTCTGCAAGCTAACGTTAGTGAAGAGTGGTGATCTTTAGCGAGGAGTTCCACCTTCTCCTGACTCCAGTTTAACGTTCTGATGTGTCAAAATGCGCTGCTCTACTTTCTCCTCTATCCTGGAGTCAATATGCCCTGAGTGAAGGATGCCCTCCTGCTGAGATGTTCAAGTTCCTCCGTCGTTAATTTTACGCAGGCCAGATGTTCTCAATCAGAGACGAGATGAGGTGTGCTCTGGTTGCCTGAGTGGAAAATAAAATCAATAAAACTCTGATTGATATGAACCGTGGAATCTATTTTAATAAGGTTAAAAGGACAAAACAACCTTCACAGGGGTCTATAATTCAAAACAAACACTAATCCATAAAATAAAAGACAGTGATTATGATCTTTATCTTCTGGAACGTTACTGCAAACTGGAGGTTTTTCACATTACATTTTCCTCGTTTCTCTCTGTAGGTTAGCAGTAACAGATAAACGGCGCTGGACTCGTTTGTTCTGAACAGATTCCTGGACTTTTATTTAGAGCTTGTTTTTCATGGTGAGCTGATTCACTTATTTACTCCGTATGGTCACTAAGCAGGACGGCAGCAGCCAGTTCACTGCAGTTTGCAGTATCTAATCCCTGTTTCCTGATCAATACAGTCTGATTATTATGGATGGTACTTCTCTCTGAGCTTAGATAGGAACATCTCCTTATAACTGAAGCTTCAGCGTCTGACCATCAGCTTCTAATCGGAGTGTTTCTGTAAGGTAACTCTGCAGTTCAGGCTTTATATTGTAATACCGCTGAGCTGTACGGTTATTAGTGTAATAGATACAGCAATGAATGGAGGACAGAGTCAAACAGGGCTGTCAACGAAGCCTTAGAGCTCCTTCTGGAGGAACTGGAGGAGGTTATTAATGTTCTTACTGTCCGCATGAGAGAACAGCTGATCTAAGATATGGATGTGAGTCGTATTTACTCCAGAACAATGACAATCTCATCTCTTCACTGTACAAACAGAGCAGAAACCCTCTCAAGAACAGAAGAAATGGCAGAGCTGAAGGAGCATCTGAGGAACATTTATAGAAACCAGGGTTCTCTGCTAAAGCTGTAATTTTTTTTTTAGCACAGAGGCTAAAAATAATTAACGGTAGTTAGCAGACCTGCTGCTGCTGTGTGTGTATATACCACTGCAGAGCATCCCACAATGCACTGCTCTCCTGATAGCACCTGATCTTCATGGTGAACACCACTGATGGAATCTCCAAACTGAGGAGATACATATCAGAGCTTTACAAACACACAGAATCTCACTCTCAACTGACATGCAGGAGGTAGTACTTAGATTTGTTCTGTGCTTGTGATGTGACAACCAGTTCTTCCACACCAAACTGGCTCATCCACGTCTTTATGGACCTGCTTTGTGCACTGGTGTGCAGTCATGTTGGAACAGGAAGGGGCCGTCCCCAAACTGTTCCCACAAAGTTGGGAGCAGGAAATCGTCCTGAATCTCCTGGTCCTGAAGCTTTAAGAGCTCCTTTCACTGGAACTAAGGGTCCGAGCCCAACTCCTGAAAAACACCCCCACACCATGATCCCCCCTCCACCAAACTTTACACTCAGCACAATGCAGCCAGACAAGTACCGTCTCCTGGCAACCGCCAAACCCAGATTCGTCCATCGGATTTCCAGACGGAGAAGCGTGATTGGTCACTCCAGAGAACTCGTCTCCACTGCTCTAGAGTCCAGTGGCGGCGCTTTACTCCACTGCATTCCACGCTTTGCATTGCGCTTGGTGATGTAAGGCTTGGATGCAGCTGCTCGGCCATGGAAACCCATTCCATGAAGCTCTCTACGCTGTTCTTGAGCTGATCTGAAGGCCACATGAAGTTTGGAGGTCTGTAGTGATGGACTCTGCAGAAAGTTGGTGACCTCTGCGCACTATGCCCCTCAGCATCCGCTGACCGCTCTGTCATTTTACGTGGCCGACCTATTCGTGGCTGAGTTGCTGTCGTTCCCAATCGCTTCCACTTTGTTATAATCCCACTGACATTTGACTGTGGAATATTTAGTAGTGAGGAAATTTCACGACTGGACTTGCTGCACAGGTGGCGTCCGATCACGGCACCACGCTGGAATTCACTGAGCTCCTGAGAGCGACCCATTCTTTCACTAATGTCTGTAGAAGCAGTCTGCAGGCCGAGGGGCTCGGCTTCATACAACTGTGGCCATGGAAGAGACTGGAACACCTGGATTCAATGATTTGGGTAGGTGAGTGAAAACTTTTGGAAATGTAGTGTATATTAATCTTAAACACATAGTATTAAAACTGCCTGTTTAATTCTAAGGGATTAAGAAAGATGGAAAATAATTATGTAGAAATGAATCATGACTGTTAGTACATGAGGGATTTTTAACCCCAATAGATACTTGCTGTTCATCTTTAATGGAGTGTCATTCTAGGTTCCTCTGGGTTCCTCTGGGTTTCTGAGGTCAGTCTCAGCTGTCCTCACTACATAATAAACCTCTGAGCTTCAATCTGAGGGAAGGGCCTCCAGAGAGAGAGATGGGGCTTTAGCTGAAGCTAATGTGCTAAGTAAAGCTGAGGCAGTGGGCCAGGCTGCTCCTCTGAGGCTCCTCTTCTAATAACATTATGTTAGTAAATAATCACGTTTCTTTACAGAAGCTCCAAAACAAACCACGTTTCGTGTTGTGGTTCGGGTTTATTAGTGTGTACAGCTGCTTGTTTGGGAGAAGCTCTAAAGAGTATTTCCCCCCTGAGACCCCGTGCATTAGAGACAGTAATGGGCTGTTTCCGGACGTCAGGCTGGTTCCTGTTTCAGCTGCTCCATTTCTGACTCTGGTAGCTGGATTTGAGTGGATTTTTTAGATACAGTATCTAAATGACTATTAACACTGTGCTAATGTCAGTGACTGTATGACCGTGTGATGCTGTGTTTGGCTTTAAAGGAATGAAACATTCCTCTGGAACACGGATCCACAGTGTTTTCGGAGCAGATTTTAGTTTCCACTTCAAATATATTCAATTCAGACAAAAGTAACTTTGCTAATTCTTTGTTTATATTTTGCTCTGAGCTTGATGTTCATCTGGTTTTGGGAGAGTATCTGTTTAAAAAGTGCCATAAAACTGAACTGAACTGAATGAAAAGTGAAATAAACCCAAATTGATTTGGTTCTTCTCTTGTTTAGGCTACGCTCCATGCATTAGCTGCATTAGCTGTTGATCGTTACCATGATAAACTCTTATTTCAGTTTTATTTCTGATTATTAGTGATTAGACGACTGCAGACAAACTGAAGACCGATGTTTCATCACAGATGAAGCTCTTAGCAGTTCTGATGCTCTGCTAACAGAACTGCACCTACCAGTCACGTTAACTCCATCCGGCAGTCACTCTTACATTCCTCTACTGAGTTTTCCACCTGGTTTGCTGGGACAAATGCGTGGGAGTGACTGCTGAGAGGAATTCTCCGGAGAAAGCGTCCAGTTTTCTTCTGTCCAGTCTGTGTCTGCGTGGAGCGGAGCTGAAGGTGAAGCTCTATCACGATCATCTCCAGAAAGACCTGCTTCAGCCTCCGAACCCCAAACGCATGTCAATATTCCCCCCACAATTCCCTGCTGAAGATCTCCACGCTTTCCCCCGTCAGACACGGAACCTGCCATCAGTGTAGCCGCCGTTACTGAACGACACGCAGGCTGAGCTCAAGAGCTCCAGCTTTCTCTTCTGAGCTCTTCCAGCTCTGAAGGGGTTTGTGGTGCTGCTGTTTGGTGAAGGAGTGGATGAATGATTGTTGCTCTGTAAACTGTTTTTCATTATTTGAGTGTTTCTGGTTTATAATATCAGGATTCAGGGACTACAGCTGAAGATTAGCCAGCAGGCTAACATTAGCACAGATGGCATGATTAATATCATAAAAAAAAACAATAATAATTAATAATATTATTCCTGATTTATAAATATTATGTAAATTAATAAAACACTTGTAATGGCTCGGTGCTGCTACTCTTGCATTAATCTGTATAAATATCTCTGTATTAATCTGCACAGGATAATTATTGGTAGGCAGTTGCTATGGTATTCCAGCTGATTGCTAGGCGGTTGCTAGGTTGTTGCTAGGGTATTGCTAGGTAAGTGCTGGGGTGTTGGTAAGTGGTTGCAATGGTATTTCAGATGGTTGCTGGGGTGTTGCTAAGTGGTTATTATGGTATTTTACACTGTCTGGTCACTGGTCAGGCTTTGTCTACAGTTCTGTTCTGGTAGGAATTCAAGTAAAAGCTGCAGTAAACTTGTAAAAACTGCTAGAAGCTCCTGGAAAAATTTTCCCTCTTTCATCTGTGAATACATTAGCGTCTCATGAATGAATCTGCATATGACCAAACATGACCACCATGTGCTTGTCAGAGCACATCAAAGGTGGACTTTCTTTGATGAGCTGGAGAGACCCCCAGATTAAATTGATTTATGGAGAAGGAGCAGCAGGAGTGGAGAAACTCAGGAAGAACAGCAGCCTGCTTCTCTCAGAAACGGCACAAGTGCAGGACGAGCGCAATTTCAAACCTCACATGAAGAGCTGCTTTAGTTTGGAGTTTCCTCAGTTCATATAACACATCACATTTAACACACACCAGAGCATCATTAACACTCTCGGTCCTCACACAAACCGACTTTAACACACACTAGAGCATCATTAACACTCTCGGTCCTCACACAAACCGACTTTAACACACACCAGAGCATCATTAACACTCTCGGTCCTCACACAAACCGACTTTAACACACACTAGAGCATCATTAACACTCTCGGTCCTCACACAAACCGACTTTAACACACACCAGAGCATCATTAACACTCTCGGTCCTCACACAAACCGACTTTAACACACACTAGAGCATCATTAACACTCTCGGTCCTCACACAAACCGACTTTAACACACACTAGAGCATCATTAACACTCTCGGTCCTCACACAAACCGACTTTAACACACACTAGAGCATCATTAACACTCTCGGTCCTCACACAAACCGACTTTAACACACACCAGAGCATCATTAACACTCTCGGTCCTCACACAAACCGACTTTAACACACACTAGAGCATCATTAACACTCTCGGTCCTCACACAAACCGACTTTAACACACACTAGAGCATCATTAACACTCTCGGTCCTCACACAAACCGACTTTAACACACACTAGAGCATCATTAACACTCTCGGTCCTCACACAAACCGACTTTAACACACACTAGAGCATCATTAACACTCTCGGTCCTCATACAAACCGACTTTAACACACACCAGAGCATCATTAACACTCTCGGTCCTCACACAAACCGACTTTAACACACACTAGAGCATCATTAACACTCTCGGTCCTCACACAAACCGACTTTAACACACACTAGAGCATCATTAACACTCTCGGTCCTCACACAAACCGACTTTAACACACACTAGAGCATCATTAACACTCTCGGTCCTCACACAAACCGACTTTAACACACACTAGAGCATCATTAACACTCTCGGTCCTCATACAAACCGACTTTAACACACACCAGAGCATCATTAACACTCTCGGTCCTCACACAAACCGACTTTAACACACACTAGAGCATCATTAACACTCTCGGTCCTCATACAAACCGACTTTAACACACACCAGAGCATCATTAACACTCTCGGTCCTCACACAAACCGACTTTAACACACACCAGAGCATCATTAACACTCTCGGTCCTCACACAAACCGACTTTAACACACACTAGAGCATCATTAACACTCTCGGTCCTCACACAAACCGACTTTAACACACACTAGAGCATCATTAACACTCTCGGTCCTCACATAAACCGACTTTAACACACACTAGAGCATCATTAACACTCTCGGTCCTCACACAAACCGACTTTAACACACACTAGAGCATCATTAACACTCTCGGTCCTCACACAAACCGACTTTAACACACACTAGAGCATCATTAACACTCTCGGTCCTCATACAAACCGACTTTAACACACACTAGAGCATCATTAACACTCTCGGTCCTCACACAAACCGACTTTAACACACACTAGAGCATCATTAACACTCTCGGTCCTCACACAAACCGACTTTAACACACACCAGAGCATCATTAACACTCTCGGTCCTCACATAAGTGACTTTATATTTCACTCCCCATGCTATATTTTTCTCTCTTCGATAAGGTGACATTACATTCCTCTGCTGAACAGAACGTTGTCCATGTTCTCCTAATAAGCAGCTAATTGAAAAAGCCTGTTATTGAATGTTCCTCTGGTTACTGCTGTCTAACAGGCTCTCAGCTGAGGGAGCTTCCCTCCAACAGATTGACCATGCTGCCTCTCTCTATGCAGGCCTCTTGATCTCTGGCTGGACTCCAGTTCCATCAGCTGTCCACACTGCGTCCACATGCCGCTAATTACCCTGCAAACTGTCCTCTGAGATGCCCTGTGGAGTCCACTGTTCAAACAGCTTCTCACTCCAGTCTGCTGCTGTCCTGCTCATCCTCTTATTAGAGCCACTGTTAATAAAACCCACCTGTAAGTCCAGCACTGCCTCTACAGGTCAGCACTGGCAATCACAGCGCCTCCTACTGCCCACTGCACTCAGAGCTCTCAGAGGAGAAAAACACACCTCATGATGTTCAGAGGATGTTTGAGCTCACAGTTTGAGTTCTGTATTGTTTGTAGTTACTGAATAAAGTTTGTGAACTTCATTTTTCTATTTTAGTTTTCATGATATTTATTTTTATGATAGTCTCATCACTCCGGTGAACATAAATGTGTTTCTAATGACCAATATTTGTCAATTTTTTACTTTTATGGACAAAACAACAGAATGTTCTGTAGCCAAAGTGAAAAATGAAAAAAAAAAACTGCAAATGATTTTTATTTTAATATTTTACAGCAACAGTGAACAGATGACGAGAAAAAAAGTCACGCAATTTTATATTATATCCTTTGCAGTTTCATCTTGAAACCTTTCTGTGATGCTGTGATGAGAGTTTTGTCATTTTAAATTAGAAATTAAATTAAAATATTAATGCAAATGTGTTAAACATGAGTTAATTAAAATCTAAGGATGATCAACCGTCAGTCTTTACTGGAAAACTGGACTATTTATTAGACATCTTAGTCGTTTTCAGTTTGGGTCCCAGTCTGTCATGTTGTTCATGAAACAATATATGAATGAATGAAATAATTGGACATGTAAGGGGACTGCTGGGTTGCCAGATCCTCTCTCTCTGTGCTATTCGCTTTCTGGATGGACACACCGGAAGGCTGTTGGGTTGCCAGATCCTCTCTCTCTCTGCATGCTGGTCGCTTTCTGGCTGGACACAAAAGAAAGCTGCTTGGTTGCCAGATTATCTCTTTCTGTGCTGCTTGCACTCTGGCTGGACACACCGGAAGGCTGTTGGGTTGCCAGATCCTCCCTCTCTATTCTGCCCTCTCCTTGGCTGGACTCCAGGTCCATTCTCTGTCCAGGCTGCCTCCTCACTCCACTAATTATCCTGTAAAGCGAGTGAGAGTCAGCAGAGATCAGACGTCCTTCAGAGCCGCACTGCTTTAAGCAGCTTCTTACAGCCAAAAAGGGATTTTTTAGACGTAATCCCACCTCTTCATCGCTGGGTGGACATAAGATCACTTTAAGACTGCTGACCACGTCTCTGGGGCTTTTCAGCTCCCATAACCCTCAGTGACCGCAGCACTGTCCATCATTAACCATGCTGTCTAACACTACCTCCTTCACAGCTCTCCCAGTTTCAGTCCTGAACATTCGAGAGGTCACTCACAGCTCCGTTAACCATTAACCACACTGTCCAGCTCCACAGAGCAGAAATGATGAACGTCTGTCCACTCAAACGGTCATTTAAACACAGCCCTGTCTCTCCTGAGTGGACAGTCAAGCTGTAAGTCCCTCCAGCCGCCGGTTGATGTAGTGTTGGTCAGTGAGCTCTGACTAAATATGCTGTAGGAAAAGCCAAACTATCAGGACACTAAAAATGACCTGAACTTCTGATCCACCCTCATAATTCTGCTCACCATGCATGAAACATTCACCCTCTTTTAGAGTTCCTCACGTATTAAACAGCAGAACCGTGAGCCGTTCTCCCCGTCAGTGAAGTCTGAGCTGATCTTGTGATGGTTCTCAGCTGTTCTCCACTAAATGAGCAGCAGTGAAGCTCATTTACTGCTGGAAGCTCTTCACTTCTGTTCCACACCGCAGTGAACAGTACAGTTACAGGTCTGATATTGAGGCTGAGCTCCTGCATGAGTCTGTGTTCAGTACAAACCTCCAGAGATCTGATACAAAACCTGCAGCTTTAAGAGAGAGAGACAGAGGGAGAGAGAGACAGAGGGAGAGAGAGATAGAGCTGTTCACATGCTTAGTTCAGGAAAAGCTCTCCGGAATATCAGAGAGACGTGGTCTAGTGGGAGGGGGGTGGATTTCCTACTCATGGACCTGATCTCCCTGGAGAACAGACTTACATCCTGTCCCTGTGGGCCTCGTATCATTGGGGTTCTGGAGAAGACACATATGAAAGAGCTGCTGGAACAATGTTCTGTGCTGTTCTAAAGATCCACTGGTAGAAACATCACTGAAGATTTACAGCAGCAGGAACCGACTTTAAACGCCCAAAGAACTTTGTGTTGAACATGTTCAGGAGAACAGTCATAAGTACACTGAAAGAGAACCTGATGTCCATCTCCAGTGTTCTCCTTGATGCCCCTTCATGGGCCTTCCTCACCTGACTGACCACCCTCCGTTTATAATTGTAAATGAGAAAATTTCTGCATATAAGAAAGTAAAGTATGGTGTCCCACAAGGCTCTGTTCTAGGACCACTACTGTTTTCACTATATAAGCTGCTACTGGGTACAGTTATTTAAACATTACATCAGCTTTAAGTATGAGGGCACTGTAAGGAGGTTCTGCAGGAGGAACAGCCATCACTGCCCCTTCTCTTACTCACCACCTCAGAGCATATTGGCTGATATAAAACTCTTCCCAGCATCCATTTCATCATCTGAACCCAGAATCACTCCAATCCTATGCTGGCTGTTCCTCTTTTAATAGATAAGATGGCCTTAAACAATAATATTTAATAATAAATGATAGTTTCTCTTTATTGTTCTCTCTCTGTTATGCCAGGTGTTCCTTCTGAAGAGCTAGATGTTCCTCCTTCATCACGAACGGATCTGAGTGTCTATTCTGTACCTGGCCGGTGGTGTAAAGCGTCTTCACTCTGCCGTTTCCTCCAATCTGAACACTGTTGAGGATGAATGTTTCTTGCTGGTTCAGAAAGTGTTTGGTTATGAAGGAGTTCTGGCTTGAAGTCCGGTCTTTGTGTAAAGAGTAAAAGGCTCTCAGAGGTGCAGCTGAAAGCACAATGAATGGTGCCAGCGGCTGAGTGGGGGGCATGCCTGTGCCAGCCCCACTCTGCTGGGAACACAGTGATTCTGCTCAGGAGGAGAGATGAATAGGCTCTAAATGGAGGAACAGCATCCTGAACGCTTTAGCACTGCTGGGCTTTAGTGTACACTGAATTGATGCATGAAGAGAGAGACACAGAGAGAGAGACAGAGAGAGAGAGAGACAGAGAGAGAGACAGAGAGAGAGAGAGACAGAGTATTGGCTATCAGTATTACCCTGTTTGATTCATTGCTCTATTCCTTTTGCACATATTCAGTTTATACAGCGCCGCCTTCCACAAACCCAGAGGCGCTCTACAAACAGGGAAACACTAACAGTCTGTAAAAGCCGCCTCACTCTGGCTGGACACACACTGTGAGTGGACGCATGGCTGCCCAGATAGGGGACTTGTCTCCCTCCACCACGTTCACATTTAAAGCCAAACGAGGCGAGAAAAGGGAGGAGAGCATGCTGTCCAGATTGAGTTGTCCATCAGGTGAAAGCAGAAGGAGAATGCCTGCAGTTTCATTATCAAAGCGTCGACTGAATCCAGCAGCTCCTTCACTCCAACACTGACTCAGCCGCTGTAGCAGAAACAAGCAGCTGCAGATAAAGGCCTTAGTTCCAGAGTCCGGCCGCAGCTCAGCACCCTCACTGCCGCTGCTTCAGGAGGCCTTTGTAAGTCTCAGGCTCTTCCCTTTGGGCTTCACGGAGCTCCAGCACCTCTCAACACCTGGTAGTCGTGATCTCCACCCCATTAAAGGTACGAGGCTGCCTGTCTCAGTAATGTGATGAAGGTTATGGAGTATGTCTGATTTAGAGAGGAGCTCATAAAGTCCTGAGTGTGCTGGTCATTCTGCCTCAGTGAGAGCTGAAATAATGCTGTGTAATCAGAGTGAGATGCTCTGCTGTTTCTGATAATAACTACACAGAGGAGAGGAGGACTGAGGCTTTCTCAGCGTTTATGGACATGTTAGTAATTTATATGTAGATGAAGGTCGTCTGGACGTCTGTGTTAAACAGAAGTGATGCAGTGTTTCTCATTTCATCCTTCAGTGAGAGAGAGAGATTAACACAGACTAAAACAGACCTCCAGCGTAAATAGAGACAGATTAACTGAACCAGTCCGTTCTACAGTTCACTGTACGAGCTCTTTTAGAGTCTGTTATTCTGAATGAAGAGTGTAGTACAGCGAGACTCTAAAATCATCAGCAAAGCCGTTTCAGCTCCATAACAGAATCAATCTGTAGAAAATCAGAATGAAATGTTTCCATGGGTGAGAAACGTTGGAGAGAAGATGGAAAGCCTCGTAGACGGGCTGAGGACGGCCTGGTTTCTCTCAGTGTTAGACCTCAGTAAGGCCTACAGGCTGGTCACCCTCACTCCATCCACCTCAGAAGGCCTGTCAGTATGAGGATCCTCCCTTTGGGCTTCATGGACCTCTCAACACTTGGTAGATGTGATCTGCACCCTGTCAAAGGCACAAGACTGCCTGTCTTGATAATGTGGTAAAGTGCAGTCTGAGATGATTTATAAAGTCTTGAAGGGACTAATCTCTGAAAATGACCCCTGAGAGTGACAGAACCAGGACCATCACACTGGACAGGAGCTCCTCCAGCCTGAAGAAGGAAAAAAGCAGTCATTAAAAACTTATTATAGTCCTTTATGGATGGGTTGTTCCTATTTGTTCCTCAGCAGCTCCTCCTCCCCTCAGACACGACCAGAAAAGGTCAGCCAGAATAAACTGAGATGGACAGAAGAAGCTGTCGCTGCTGAGAACCTCTCTGACCACCAATCCAGACTCTGACTGACCCTTTATTGAGCAGATGGACCCTGGGGCTGGTCTGGGATCAGTTCTCACCCAGAACTCCCACAGAGAAGAGCACTGATCTTTCTATAAACACTTCTGGAAACAGTCCATGATAAAGTGTCCTGGGTTCATATCTCCTGGCCATCACTCCTCCATGAGGACAGAGATGATGCTCTGTAATCAGCACTTGTTACGGTTCTCATGTGGTGATAACAGTAAACATCTCAGCCCCATATCTCACCTTCACCATCCTAAAGCTCTACTTGGACTGGATGCAGTTCACAGAGGAGCTGCTGGTGAAGACCCACTCAGAGAGACGGTGGACCATCAGAGGAGGCGTATTGGCTTCGGTTCTCTGTGATGATGAAGGAGGATCAACCAAACCGGAGCATGATCCACCACAGTTTGATCAGCTCATCCCTCCACCCCCCCCACTGGATGTTGGAAATTAGCCATTAGCAGCATTTTGGGCTGATCGATTTTCATCCAGTCAGAATTTCACAAATTGTTTCTCCTCAGGGCGTCCAGATCAATGAAGCCGCTGAATGAGCTACAAAGCATGTGTTTGTGTGCAGCTGAAGGACAAAGTGCTCTAATCGGCCTCCAGCAGCTGGATAATGGATCTGTCCAGCTAGCAGCTTTAAAGCTATGACGTCTGTTCAAAAGTGACCAAACAAATTAAATAAAAATCAAATTTCTCCCAGATGAATGGAGAAACAGGAGGCCTCCTGTTCATCTGTCACTCCTCTGAGCGGTGGATGGCTGGAGGTCTGGATTCGGTCAGTTTAAAGCCTCATAGCAAAGAGCCACTAATGCACTAATCACTAATCAATCAGTGAAGCGTGTTGAGAGTTTAAAAGCTTTTATTGTAGCTCAGCTGGGCTTTTGAAGTCTGTCACTAACACCTGTGAATGGATGTTAATAAAAGCTTTTCAGTGTTCACACCATTAGCAGGCTCCATTCTAATTCATCCCAAAGGTGTTCTATGGGGTTGAGGTCAGGACTCTGTGCAGGCCAGTCAAGTTCTTCCACACCAAACTGGCTCATCCACGTCTTTATGGACCTGCTTTGTGCACTGGTGTGCAGTCATGTTGGAGCAGGAAGGGGCCGTCCCCAAACTGTTCCCACAAAGTTGGGAGCAGGAAATTGTCCAAAATCTCTTGGTGCTGAAGCTTTAAGAGTTCCTTTCACTGGAACTAAGGGGCCGAGCCCAACTCCTGAAAAACACCCCCCACCATGATCCCCCCTCCACCAAACTTTACACTCGGCACAATGCAGTCAGACAAGTACCGTCTCCTGGCAACCGCCAAACCCAGACTCGTCCATCGGGTTTCCAGACGGAGAAGCGTGATTGGTCACTCCAGAGAACACGTCTCCACTACTCTAGAGTCCAGTGGCGGCGCTTTACTCCACTGCATTCTTGAGCTGATCTGAAGGCCACATGAAGTTTGGAGGTCTGTAGTGATTGACTCTGCAGAAAGTCGGTGACCTCTGCGCACTATGCCCCTCAGCATCCGCTGACCGCTCTGTCATTTTACGTGGCCGACCACTTCGTGGCTGAGCTGCTGTTGTTCCCAATCACTTCCACTTTGTTATAATCCCACTGACAGTGGACTGTGGAATATTTAGTAGTGAGGAAATTTCACGACTGGACTTGCTGCACAGGTGGCGTCCGATCACGGTACCACGCTGGAATTCACTGAGCTCCTGAGAGCGACCCATTCTTTCACTAATGTCTGTAGAAGCAGTCTGCAGGCCTAGGGGCTCGGCTTTATACACCTGTGGCCACGGAAGAGACTGGAACATCTGAAGTCAGTGATTTGGAGGAGGAGTGAAAACTTTTGGAAACACAGTGTATGTTCTCCTTCAAGAACCTGATTTCCTGGTGCTACCCATTTGGTCCTGAACTGGATCAAGAAACGTCCCAAGATTGACTGCATCCCCTAAAAGTCTGAGTATGAACTGAAACAGCTCCTCGTGATAATAATAATAATAATAATAATAATAACAAAACCATGTAGCAGGTGAGATGAGTAACGGACAGTGAGCAGTAATGACTCTTCCACAGACGTTCACTCTTCTAGGCTCTCCAGAGAAAAGCAACTTCCTTATTTTACTCTGATTCTGATTAGACTGAACACGATTACATGACGGTTTTTATCTCTCACACTAACATCTGGCCTGTTTTACCGCTGCTGCTCTTTTAGTCTCTCTATGGAACTGAAGATTATTCAAACAGTGAACACTGTAAACTCATTTCAGTGCAGATCACAGACTCCGTCCTTCTGAAACACTCATTGTATTAAAGACTGCAGTTCATAAAAGGCCATAAAAAGCTTTTACTAAAGGCCAAAGAGAGAAACGTGTGTTTCTAAATAGAAACATGAGGAAAAATCATTGACGTCCAGCACAAAACTACATCAAGGCTTTCTGATGGTGATGAAGACGTGCGGCGCTGTCGGCAAACCGGCTTAATTGGAATTAGTTAACTAATTGACTGTAATCGACTCTGTTTTGACAGGTTTGGTATAAAAGGTCAAATCTTTGTTGTTATTTATGAAATACCAGATGATTCAGACGTGGATTGGGCCTTAATTCTGACAGTAAACATCAGATCTACTGAGTGCCAGAGCAACTCAACCCTACGGCACCAACACCACCCATGTCTACAGCCTGGGGCTAACAGCGCCACGCTAATCTCCCTGTTTATCTCTACAAAGGTCCAAGGTCAAATGGCTTACCGCCCACTGGAATCTTTCAGCGCAGACCTCACTGCGCTGACCCCAAAACGCAGTTTATAACAGCATATTAAAGTGAATAACATGTCAGAATTAATAATGTCCCTATAATAACGTTGAAAATATTTAAGCTTTTCCTTAAGATCATCTGCCTCGCCTTCAAATTCCCACACATGGAGTGAAGTCAGCAGGTTAGAGACTATTATTGTGGCTGATTTGTAGCAGAACCGGTTCCATTAGTGGCGTCATGTCCATAAACAGTGTCTGCAGTTCATAAACACAGTAAAATGAGCTGAAGCTGATTAACGCTGCTGTAAAGTTCCCCCTCACACTGATACACAGCCCAGCAGAACCTTCAGTCTACGGACCTGCACGGATACAGGAGTCGCCTCCACCTCCACACGGAGAAAAGCCCTCAGATCCCAACTTCTGATTCCGTCTGTGTTTCCATATCAAAAACTTTCCTTCTGTTTCAGTTACTAAAGTATCTCAGCGGAGCTGGATCACTGCTGCCCTACAGCCCAGAACGACTCAGAGCACGGCAGGATTTTACTGGGTTTACGCTACGAAGGTTTTATTTGGGTCATAAAATGTGTTGTTTGGTCTTTTAATACTTGGTGCTTGGTCTGAATAAGATGTGGTATTTTGTTGTTTTGTTTCTTGTTTTCTTTTCAAACCCATCACAGCAACATCTGCCTGCGGTGTTGAGGAGTTATTATTTCTAAATGACTGACTCCTGTGAGATTAAAGCAAAGTGAGGAGGCTGAAGGAGCAGCTGTGAGGTGAACAGTGACAGAAGATCAGGCAGAGTCAGGGCTCAATATCGAGCTCTTCAGAGTTCAGAGGAAGGACGGAGTCAGAAAGCCATAGTGAGACTGATGGAGAGGTAAAGTCAGAGCCTTTAATTATCAGAAGGTTGGCGAGGTGCCTCAGGGCTCTGTATTGGGGCCAGTAGAGATCCGGGGTTAATCTGGGCAGATGGGTGATCATACACAGCATACCATCATCACAATGGGCTTCCAGACACACAACCATTTGGTGCTACAAACGCAGATAATCCATTGTTGGCAAAGTGAAAAGGAACGATCACTGATCCGGGAGAAAATCAGAGGGAATATGTAGGGTTCCCTCAGTCCTGGAGAATCGGGAAATCTTTAAGCGTTCATTATGAATGAATCAGAGTGAGGTGTGAGCTAAGGTGGGTCATCATTTAGTGAAATGAATCAGTGAGAATCCAACCAAGCAACACACATTACAAATATTACAAAATATAAATTGAGTTTAATGTTATTGAAAAAAAATGAACTTTTGGTCAGCAGCACCTCTGGACAATTACAGAAGGTTTAGTTTGCAATGTAGATGTAAATATTCAAATAAGCCAGCTGTTCCATTGATGATTAAGAGACTCTTATTAGTCCATCCGTGCAGTGAAACACCACAAACACACTAGTGAGCACACACACACACTAGGGGGCAGTGAGCACACTTGCCCGGAGCGGTGGGCAGCCCTATCCACGGCGCCCGGGGAGCAGTTGGGGGTTAAGCGTCTTGCTCAAGGGCACCTCAGTCATATGCTGTCAGTTCTGGGGATCGAACCGGTGACCTTCCAGTCACGAGGCTCGTTCCCTAACCTCCAGCCCACGACTGCCCCCAAGAAGAACTCGTCAACGTTCCCCTCCACAGAAATCTTTAGTAAAAGGCGAAAGCTTTGTCCGTGAATGAAGAGAAACCCGAGCTATGATGGATTCCTTGTTAACAGTAATATTTAAAACTGTCAAATTAAAGATTAATTCAAATGTTATTGTGCTTCACAGGGATCTGTTAGAAACGGCCTGATGTTTCAGGCTCTTCACTGTGGAATGATTTCAGTCCACACAGCTGTGATTACAGACACTATCAGCTCTGATTCATTCGGATACTGAGCTGGACTTCACTGAGAAGCTTTGCTCTGAAAGGAAGAACCACAGAAGAACCTCCAGCTGTTTTCATTCCTCTGCTTTCTTTATCTGGACAGAGTGGAGACGGTTTTAGAGGAACTCGCTTCTCTGAACTTTGACATGAAGACAAACAGGAATTTAGTTCAGACGGTTGTGAGGATTAAACTCAGTTAGTCTGCTGAACCTCACGGACCGAGTTCGTCTGCTGCTGAATCAGAGACTCTCTGAACGCTGAACCTGGACCGGACCTCACGGACCGAGTTCATCTGCTGCTGAATCAGAGACTCGCTGAACGCTGAACCTGGACCGAACCTCACGGACTGAGTTCATCTGCTGCTGAATCAGAGACTCGCTGAACCTGGACCGAACCTCACGGACCGAGTTCATCTGCTGCTGAACCAGAGACTCGCTGAACGCTGAACCTGGACCGAACCTCACGGACCAAGTTCGTCTGCTGCTGAATCAGAGACTCGCTGAACGCTGAACCTGGACCGAACCTCACGGACCGAGTTCATCTGCTGCTGAATCAGAGACTCGCTGAACCTGGACCGAACCTCACGGACCGAGTTCATCTGCTGCTGAACCAGAGACTCGCTGAACGCTGAACCTGGACCGAACCTCACGGACCGAGTTCATCTGCTGCTGAATCAGAGACTCGCTGAACGCTGAACCTGGACCGAACCTCACGGACCGAGTTCGTCTGCTGCTGAACCAGAGACTCGCTGAACGCTGAACCGAACCTCACGGACCGAGTTCATCTGCTGCTGAATCAGAGACTCGCTGAACGCTGAACCTGGACCGAACCTCACGGACCGAGTTCATCTGCTGCTGAACCAGAGACTCGCTGAACGCTGAACCTGGACCGAACCTCACGGGCCGAGTTCATCTGCTGCTGAATCAGAGACTCGCTGAACGCTGAACCTGGACCGATCCTCACGGACCGAGTTCGTCTGCTGCTGAATCAGAGACTCGCTGAACGCTGAACCTGGACCGATCCTCACGGACCGAGTTCGTCTGCTGCTGAATCAGAGACTCGCTGAACGCTGAACCTGGACCGATCCTCACGGACCGAGTTCGTCTGCTGCTGAATCAGAGACTCGCTGAACGCTGAACCTGGACCGAACCTCACGGACCGAGTTCGTCTGCTGCTGAATCAGAGACTCGCTGAACGCTGAACCTGGACCGATCCTCACGGACCGAGTTCGTCTGCTGCTGATTCAGAGACTCGCTGAACGCTGAACCTGGACCGATCCTCACGGACCGAGTTCGTCTGCTGCTGAATCAGAGACTCGCTGAACGCTGAACCTGGACCGATCTTCACGGACCGAGTTCGTCTGCTGCTGAATCAGAGACTCGCTGAACGCTGAACCTGGACCGAACCTCACGGACCGAGTTCGTCTGCTGCTGAATCAGAGACTCGCTGAACGCTGAACCAAACCTCACGGACCGAGTTCATCTGCTGCTGAATCAGAGACTCGCTGAACGCTGAACCGAACCTCACGGACCGAGTTCATCTGCTGCTGAATCAGAGACTCTCTGAATGCTGAACCTGGACCGAACCTCACGGGCCGAGTTCATCTGCTGCTGAATCAGAGACTCGCTGAACGCTGAACCTGGACCGAACCTCACGGACCCTCTGGATGAGCTGCAGGTGTGCTCTGCGCTCGTTCTGCTGGCAGCACGTCTTTATTAAGACGTTTCATTTCTCTGGTTCCTCCTTAAGGACGTCATTGTAGTTTTATTCATTGCAGTTCAGCCTCAAGCGTTTAATGAAAAATCTGACTGAGGACTGTAATAAAAAGCATCAGCAGATCCAGACGTGCGGCGTCTGGGAGGAGAAGATAAACACGTTCATTAGAGAGCGTTCACACAGACGCCAGACGAACAGCGCCCTCCAGTGTTCACACTGAGGGGTTCAGAGACCTGTAGACTCTCAGCTGGATACCTGATCTCACTCCTCAGCTCGTTATCAAACCCTTCATGAGGTTCTGTGAGACCCATGATGCTCCTCAGCGAGCTTGTTTTCTGCTTTCTGTCATTGTTGATATTCTAACTGTATATAACTGCTTCTGTTCATCACTGGGTGGGCTGCGTCCCCCACTGCTGACCTTAGATTACCCCGCTGTGTTTAACACTAGACCTCGTGGATAGAAGGCCTGATGGAGCTTGTGGAACATCTCTAGAACGTGTCCAGACAGAGTGCCGGACGTCCGGAGAGGAACCAGGCTGTTTATTTACACTGCAGGGAAACCAGAGCTGCGTTCAGAGAGACGGGCTCTTCATCTCCATCCTGTCAGGTTGATCTACGAGCGGTTCTGAGTTTAATGAACATTCTCCGCTGAGTACAGCTGCACATGTTCTATAAATGATACATCACGCTGACAGTCCTGCAGAGGAGATCAGGAAGCTTCTTTAGCTGAAGCTCCAGAGAGACACTGCACACTCAAATACTAGACGTGTAACAAGTCATTCGCTGAGTGTCTTCTTTAAAAGATAATCAGTGGAACGTGTGTCCTGTCAAAATGTTTGAGCCAATCAGGTGTGCAGTTGGTGGGCGGGGTCTAAACTCTGACCACAGCTTTAAAGTGGACCGCCCCCGAGACTGTTCTGACCACGAGGGAGAATTCGGGTCGTGCGAGGACACGGACAGTGTGAAGTGGACCCTAATTAGTCTCTCGTGTTTGGGTCCTGATCTAAAGTCTTCAAACAGGCCGGTTAGCCATCTGCTAACACGTCCACCCCATCCTACCACCGAGAGCAGCAGCAGCGAGTACAGGAGTCCAGGTGAGCGGACAGATCTGCCTCCTTTACCTACAGACGGTGCTCAGGGCAGATGGTGCTCAGGGCAGATGGTGTTCCTCTCCTGCTGCATCTGAACACATCAGCATGCACTGAACAGCTAACCTGGCCGTGTAGCCCAGTCCAGAGGAGGAGGGCCTCCTTTACAGTCTGGGTCCATGTTCCGTCACTACTGAGTGCACTAGAGTGTGCACTAGAGTGTTTGTCCCTGTAGTGTGAGCTGAACGTGACTCACTGAGTATCTGTGAGAACGAAGTCTCAGGCTGTGAATCGGCTGCTGCTCCTGGTTTTAGCTGTGCTGATGTTCTTCAGTCGTACAGTCAGGAGCCACATCATCAGGCCTGTTAGCATTATTAGTTAGCACCGTGCTAATTGGTGGGCTGTAAGCCTGCATTACTTGTTAGCTGCATTAGCCTCGTAGCTCTCAGACACCCAACGCGTCTCGGCTGATCCGCTACATTCGGGCTGCGTTCACACGGCAGGTAAAAGTGGCCCGAATCTGATTTTCACACCAAATGTGATTCTGTTGTTTGGCTGTTCGGATGATCTTTTAAACGCGGCCTGTACGCGACGGTCTGAACAGATCGGCTCCTAAACCGACCCGCGTGCTCAAAAGAAGAAGAACAGGGCTTCACGCGGCTCGTCCAGAGGTCACCGGTCATGACGGCCAGCGGACGCCTGTCGCTCCCGGAGCTTCAGTGTCGGCCTCGCCGGCATCGCAGGGGAGATCATGAGGTTCCAGTGGTTGACAGCTGGACTCATCACCCACAGTGTGGTCGCGTTCACCGTAAAAAGAGTGCGTTATTCGCCTCGGCCTGTTCTTTGGTTTGTGTCCTCGGATTCTTTAAACTCTGACGCTGCGGCCTCGGACTCCTCCGGCCGCGCCGTTTGAAACCTCTTCGAACTCGGAGCAGCTGCGATGAGTCTCCTCTGATTTTTTTGGTGCAGAAACATCAGCCTAAATGTTTCTGAGTCTCAGCAGCGCGAAATTATGACGAATGTCGAGTTGGATTGACGTAAAAGTCGCAGGAATTCCGATCTGGCTGTTCAGATGGAGTCGCGTCACCGCAGATCGGATACGGATCGGATTTCAGTCCCACATATGAAAGCGTCTGAAATCGGAATTTAAATAGTCAGATTCAGTGTTTATCTGTTCACACTGACACACAGACACACACCTGTGTCCCATACCAGGAAAAAGATTTGGGCCTCTTTGACCTGCAGTGTGAACAAAGCCTTGAGGTGAGGAGGTAAACTGGGTAAATCTGACGGTTACTAAGAAAATCCCGACTGAATTAGCCCTGATATCTAATTGGTCATATAAAGATTAAGCCTAGATTTGGGCGTTTCTGTGTTGGGGTCTTTGGTCAGTCAGGGTCAGCGGTGTGGTGAACTCTGAGGAGCCGTTTCTTCTCTGATGTGAAGTCTGTTGTAGTGAATGCGCCTCTCATTACAGGCTGATCAAAACACTGATGACCCCCACCAGCTCCGCTCATCTGTCCTGACCCATCTCTCTCTCAGTGAGGGTTCTGGGTTAATTGGGTCACTACAGAAGGTTCTGTAAGAGGAACAGTAGCTACAGATGAGCAGACTGGACTCATGGTCACCAACGCGAGGCAGCTGGAGATTTAGCAGTGGAGATAAAGAGCTCTATAATAAACTGCAGCAGGTGTTTCTGACTCCATCAGTCTTCTGCTCTGGAATGTGTGGAGCTTCATCACATCACGCTGTCATTTCTGGCCCATAGCTCATTAAACGCATGGGGAAAGTGCAGATTGTAAACTTTGAATGAAGACCACGTCTGTCAGTAGAAGTGGAGATGTTTTTTGATCTAAATTTATCGGAAAGTTCTTGTTCTTGCTAATTTTTTGGGTTTTTCAGATAATGAGTTAATTATTTGGGCGATTTTCAGATTCAGATTCAGATTCCTTTATTGATCCCAGGGGGAAATTGCAGATTGATCCCAGGGGGAAATTGCAGATTTCATGTAAATATGGTTAAACAGCAGTAATAACTCTGGTCTTCTAAAGGTTAGACCTGGTTCTGGACCTTCAGTTCTGGCCTCTGTGTTCAGATTAAACAGGTTCTTTGGGTTCTGCAGTGTGTGATTAAGCTTAGTGATCTGCTACTGTCTTCAGAGCATTTGTCCTACTGAACTGCGACGCTGTCTAAACCACTTTCACTCACTTCATCTGACAGGCTCCGGCTATCGGTGCTAACGAGCGCAGAGCATCAGAGCTAAATCAAAGGAGGAGCTGGTTATGTGGATCTTTGCTGCAGCTCCAGGAATAGGACCCCGTTCACTGGATGAAAGCAGGTAAGAAGGCAGCAGCATAGGCAGAAATAAATTACCAGGTAGGTCTGTGAAACAGTCTAGCATCAGGCTATGAGCCCATTCCTGATAACAGTGCGGTCATCACCCTACCTATTCCAATGGCTCCAACCTATAGTGATACAAAACCATAGCAACCAACTGGAACACTGGATTCACATAAACACCACCAACACTGCAGTGTTCACGCTAAAACCCACCAGAGAACCTGTCCAGATAGATAAAATTCAAAAAGGTTCAGTTCAAGAAAACGTCCTCAAGCGAAGGTCCAGAACATCAAAGTCCAGTTCGGTCAGATTTCACCAACATTTACTGAACATCAGATCAAATAAAGTCCAGTTCGGTCAGATTTCACCAACATTTACAGAACATCAGATCAAATAAAGTCCAGTTCGGTCAGATTTCACCAACATTTACAGAACATCAGATCAAATAAAGTCCAGTTCGGTCAGATTTCACCAACATTTACTGAACGTCAGATCAAATAAAGTCCAGTTCGGTCAGATTTCACCAACATTTACTGAACGTCAGATCAAATAAAGTCCAGTTCGGTCAGATTTCACCAACATTTACTGAACGTCAGATCAAATAAAGTCCAGTTCGGTCAGATTTCAACAACATTTACTGAACGTCAGATCAAATAAAGTCCAGTTCGGTCAGATTTCAACAACATTTACTGAACGTCAGATCAAATAAAGTCCAGTTCGGTCAGATTTCAACAACATTTACTGAACGTCAGATCAAATAAAGTCCAGTTCGGTCAGATTTCAACAACATTTACTGAACGTCAGATCAAATAAAGTCCAGTTCGGTCAGATTTCAACAACATTTACTGAACGTCAGATCAAATAAAGTCCAGTTCGGTCAGATTTCAACAACATTTAGTGAACATCACATCAAATAAAGTCCAGTTCGGTCAGATTTCAACAACATTTAGTGAACATCAGATCAAATAACGTCCAGTTCGGTCAGATTTCACCAACATTTACTGAACATCAGATCAAATAAAGTCCAGTTCGGTCAGATTTCACCAACATTTACTGAACATCAGATCAAATAAAGTCCAGTTCGGTCAGATTTCAACAACATTTACTGTCAGTTTTCTCTTTTTAGATCACGTCATGTGGAATAACTTCACTCTGACTCACTTTCCTCTCTGACTGCTGTTTCTCTCCTCGTCCCTCCCATGTGTGACTTCACTCACTTATAGTCTCATTGCTCATCCTAATGCACAGATCTGATTGGCTGAGCAGTGTCACGTGATATTTACAGCACATGTGATTGGTCTGTGATTCTCTGGCTGCTAAAGGCTAGAAAAGCTACGCCGATTAAAATAGGACCTCTCTATAGTTTATCGGCTATAGGTTCAAGTCTGCATAGGACAGCATCTGGAGCCGGACTTGGACCGCAGTCCACCAATTAGTGACCTCTGGTCTAAACAAGTTAGCTAGTGTCTCCCTCTGATTTAGTTTAGTCATGGACACTCGATGAACAAAGCCAACTTCTGAAGACATTACACCACTCAGGAGAGATGAAATGTCTCGGCTCATCTCTAAACAGGACGTGGTGAAGGTTTAGTCCACCAAGCCTGGCCAGCATACAAAGAAAAACATTGGATTTGGGCCACTTTTACCAGCTGCGTAAACGTAGCCATACTCATCTCCAACACCTCCACCAGAGAAGGGCTCAGACTCCTGTTTGCTGAGATCAGATCTCGGCTTATCCAGACGGTGCAGCTCGGCTCATAAAACCTTGTTTACACCCACGTTTATCTGTCAGATGTTTGCAGGTTCAGTTATTGATGTTAGGTTAAATCTACTCTGTTTACTGATCTTCAGGTAAAGCGTCACCATTTAAATCAGCTTTACTGCTTTAGAGGCTTTGAAGAGTCAGGAAAGTCCAGGAAGAGCCAGAAGAGCAAACACAGCTGGACCAGCAGGATATGCTAATGCTAAACAGCAGCACCAGCTATTGACCATCAAAGTACTGCAGGACATGGAAACGTCTGAGGCTGTAACATTGTTTCCAGTTTAAATCTCTAAGATCTAATACAGCAGTCAGCGGCAGAGCGCCACCTCCTGGCTCCACACAGTGAGACACAGACCTGCAGATGTTTTAATCACCGTCTTGACCAGCCAGTGACCGCTGGTGACCCTCATCTGACAGGTGTGGACCGTTAGCGAGGCGTGCTGTGTGGAGGAAACATCCTGCCTCCAAACCGCGGGAGTGAAGCCTCTGCAGCTCACAGGAGGAACCGCCTCAGATAACTGAGAGACACCAGGATGGGTTCTATGTTCACTCTTCACTGGGCCGTCATGTGTTGTCATGAATCACTCCCATTGGTCAGTATTAACAGGTCATACAGCCGACAGTGACCGCAATGCACTTCAGGTCAGTTTTCCGGGCTGCTGGATTCAGGGTGTATTTGGCACGAGAATAATGGATGTTTTTAAATTCCAGGCTTCATGAATTCGCTCTGCACTGAAAACATCATCGCCTGGTTAGCAGGAGCCAGAATTCAGTTCACATCTGCATATAAGAGGAAGTGGTCGTCACGGGAACAGCCTGCATTCATCCGCTGCTGTATTATATTTTATGTTTAATGCAGATTTGGTCCTCTAGAGCAACCACAGCGTGGAACTGGGGAGTTCACACTGAACACAGAGGATAAAGGAAGGTTCTTCAGTGCAGTGAGCTTATAGCAGTAATGTTCTAATGACGGTTCTACAGAGATCAGTCAGACTCAGACTCTCGGTCGGACCTTTATGGGCCTTTATCTCTGGCAGTTTAAAGCTGAGCGTGAACAGAATCGGGATCATATTTCGTCTTTCTTCTATTTCTGGTCTCTTTGTAGCCCTCGCTGTGTAACTGAGCTGGATATCATCAACTGCAGTGAGTGAAAGTGCATCTGCTGAAGAAAGTGATGGAGCAGCGCCTCAGACAGTTCCTACAGTCTTACAGGCACATACTGTGATATTTTACATGGTTGTTGGGGTGTTGTTAGGTGGTTGCTATGGTGTTACAGATGGTTGCTAGCATGTTGCAAGTTGTTGTTATGGTATTCCATGTATAGCTGGTTGCTGTGGAATTCCATGTGGTTGCTAGGCTGTTGCTGGGTGGTTGCTATGCTATCCCTTGTGGTTGCTGGGTGGTTTTCTATGATATCCCAGGTAGTTGCTAGGTGGTTGCTTTGCTATTCCAGGTGGTTCTATATCCTAGATGGTTGCAATTATATCCTACGTAGTTGCTTGGTGTTTGCTGTGATATTCCAGGTGGTTGCTATGAAATCCCAGGTGGTTGCTAGGTGGTTGCTTTGCTATTCCAGGTGGTTGCTTTGATATCTAGGTGGTTGCTTTGACATCCAATGTGGTTGCTAGGTAGTTGCTATGATGTCCTTAACTTGTTTAGTGTGCAAATGATAACTGTCTCATTTAATCAGTCAATATGGATGCAGTACCTACTTACAATAGCTATGAAAGAGCAATCAATCTCATCATATGTAGCTTCTTCACCTGGTTTACTGTTTTCTTCATGTTCACCACACTGGGATACGAGCAGCGGAGATACAGGTGAGATTCTGTAACATTAAGAGTATCACGTTATGAGCTAATTAAGTGAGTCCAGCTCTGAACATCAGGCCCATCCGCCGTCCTGCCCAGTTAATCCAGTTTCATCATCAAAGCTGGTCAGTCGGGGTCGTTATGTGTTTCTGCTGAAGTTCAACCAAAAGCTCTCTGTGAACGCAGCGAGTGGCGCTCTGCGTCTTTCAGGAACCACAGAGCTTTATTCAGGTTCTCCCTCTGACAGTAAAACTCTCTGATGACCGTCAGGGTCACTGCTTTATCAGTCACAGCTCCAGTGTTTATAGCGCCAACGTTCAGTCGCACTTCCAGGGATCGTGCAGAGCTTTCCATAATAAACTATTAAACCGCTGTGCTGATATCCCACAATGCATTAGCGTATGCTAATTTCTGCTTGCAGGTTAAAGCTTGCGCTTAAACCCTGAAGGTTGTGTCGTTCTCCCCCTGGGCTGGTTTTACTGTAGAGTAAATTGAAGATAGTTTTAATGTTATTCATAGAAATTCATCCATTTTTTCATAGTATATTAAATTTGCCTTAAATAAACAGCAGTGTGTAGATTTTTACCACAGAATGAACTGATATACACCTTCACCGCCCTCTTTAACAGAAACTCCTACCTTGTATGATGTACATTATATTCCCAAAAGTTTTCACTCACTCATCCAGATCATTGAATTCAGGTGTTCCAGTCACTTCCATGGCCACAGGTGTATAAAGCCGAGCCCCTCGGCCTGCAGACTGCTTCTACAGACATTAGTGAAAGAATGGGTCGCTCTCAGGAGCTCAGAGAATTCCAGCGTGGTACCGTGATCGGACGCCACCTGTGCTGAGGGGCATAGTGCACAGAGGTCACCGACTTTCTGCAGAGTCAAGACCTCCTGAAATTTTACAATGCAGGAACTGATCATTCAGGCTATGAGTGGAGTTACACACAAGGCTTTCCACAAGGGTTAGGAGTGTTTATGGGAATTTTTGACCGTTCTTCCAGAAGCACATTTGTGAGGTCAGATGCTGATCTTGGACAAGAAGGCCTGGAAACTTTACACTCAGCACAATGCAGTCAGACAAGTACCGTCTCCTGGCAACCGCCAAACCCAGACTCACCCATCGGATTTCCAGATGGAGAAGCGTGATTGGTCACTCCAGAGAACACGTGTCCACTGCTCTAGAGTCCAGTGGCGGCGCTTTACTCCACTGCACTCCACGCTTTGCATTGCGCTTGGTGATGTAAGGCTTGGATGCAGCTGCTCGGCCATGGAAACCCATTCCATGAAGCTCTCTACGCTGTTCTTGAGCTGATCTGAAGGCCACATGAAATTTCACGACTGGACTTGCTGCACAGGTGGCGTCCGATCACGGTACCACGCTGGAATTCACTGAGCTCCTGAGAGCGACCCATTCTTTCACTAATGTCTGTAGAAGCAGTCTGCAGGCCTAGGGGCTCGGCTTTACACACCTGTGGCCACGGAAGTGACTGGAACACCGGAACTCAGTGATCTGGATGGGGGAGTGAGGACTTTTGGGAATATAGTGTATGTATGTATTTAAATGTTGTTGGTTTTACTGCTTTCTTTCTGCTGGTGCGCTCATTAAAGATCACTTTCTCAGTAGATCGTGGCCTCCTCTGTGTTTCACTCTCTGTGATGTGTGAGTAACATGCTCCTCGTTTACTGAACAGAATGAAATTCACGTATATTTGACAGCTGTAACTCAACACAGCTGCATAAAGAGCCGACAGGAGGATAAACAGGCCTCACTGGGCTTTTTCTGTCTGTCTGAGCTGTTAATCACCGCGCACTCTCATCACAACAGCGCTGTTCCACTGCGGAACATATTAGAACCAAACACTCATCAAACTGGGAATTAAAGTTGCAGCGCTGCTCTGAAAACAGTCACGTATCGTCACAGCCTGTCGGTTTCAAAGAGTTAACTAGCTAGCATTCACGTTCCCACTTCATAATGATTAGCGTTCCACCTTAACGTTCCACCTTAGTGTTCCACCTTAGTGTTCCACCTTAGCGTTCCACCTTAACGTTCCACCTTAGCGTTCCACCTTAATGTTCCACCTTAGCGTTCCACCTTAGCATTCCACCTTAGCGTTCCACCTTAGCGTTCCACCTTAATGTTCCACCTTAGCGTTCCAACTTAATGTTCCACATTAACGTTCCACCTCAGCGTTCCACCTTGGGTTCTGCGATGTTTTAAAAGCACAGGTACTCAGTACGTGTTGAAATGCTCACATGACTGAATGAGCTTGTTTTGTATCTCCTCAGACCCATCAGAGCGCTAATCTACAGCTAGCGGGCTAAAGCAGATACGGGTTCTCTCTGATCTCGGATCATTCGGTTCTCCACGCAGAGTGCTGAATAAAACAGCTCTCGGAGTGATTCATCAGTCACGCTCGGCTTCATGAACCAGGCGGACGAGAGGAACGGAAGGCTTTTCTCCCCGTTTAACGAGCTAGCCTAGCGCCCTGGGTGAGCCGCGCTCACATTAGCATTCAGTGAGCTGCGGTTCCTCGTCCGGCGCGCGGTTACAGCCTCATTCAGAGCAGCATGAATATGTATATGGCGGGGTAATTCACACCAGGTGGTCAGGACGCGTGTCCACTCCACTTAATGATCACCAGTCAGAGCTGCTGTGCTAGTTAGCGTAGCTGCACACCAAGTCTAGTGTGTGGAGGAGGAGCTTTAAGGGAACTTGGTGCCAAACATGCATCAAAAAGCGATGTTTTGATTCAGTAAATCGGCTTTGAGACACAATCCCAGTGGATTATGAATCACATCTGCATTAGATGCTGACTGCTGAAGCTGGACATCCCACCAACGAGCCCCCAGCGCCGTGAGGCCTGGAAGGCTCAGGAACTCGTTTGCACAAGGCATATTTACATAAATCCTGCTGCCAGCTCACACTTCTCACCACGGCCGAGCGTGATTCTGCTGCCAGCTCACACTTCTCACCACGGCTGAGCGTGATACTGCTGCCAGCTCTCACTTCGGCCACGGTCGAGCGTGATTCTGCTGCCAGCTCACACTTCGGCCACGGCCGAGCGTGATTCTGCTGCCAGCTCACACTTCGGCCACGGCCGAGCGTGATTCTGCTGCCAGCTCACACTTCTCACCACGGCCGAGCGTGGTACTGCTGCCAGCTCTCACTTCGGCCACGGTCGAGCGTGATTCTGCTGCCAGCTCACACTTCGCACCACGGCCGAGCGTGATTCTGCTGCCAGCTCACACTTCTCACCACAGCTGAGCGTGATTCTGCTGCCAGCTCACACTTCGGCCACGGCCGAGCGTGATACTGCTGCCAGCTCACACTTCTCACCACGGCCGAGCGTGATACTGCTGCCAGCTCTCACTTCGGCCACGGCCGAGCGTGATTCTGCTGCCAGCTCTCACTTCGGCCACGGTCGAGCGTGATTCTGCTGCCAGCTCACACTTCGCACCACGGCCGAGCGTGATTCTGCTGCCAGCTCACACTTCTCACCACAGCTGAGCGTGATTCTGCTGCCAGCTCACACTTCGGCCACGGCCGAGCGTGATACTGCTGCCAGCTCACACTTCTCACCACGGCCGAGCGTGATACTGCTGCCAGCTCTCACTTCGGCCACGGCCGAGCGTGATTCTGCTGCCAGCTCACACTTCTCACCACAGCTGAGCGTGATTCTGCTGCCAGCTCTCACTTCTCATCACGGCCGAGCGTGATTCTGCTGCCAGCTCACACTTCGCACCACGGCCGAGCTTGATTCTGCTGCCAGCTCACACTTCGCACCACGGCCGAGCGTGATTCTGCTGCCAGATCACACTTCGCACCACGGCCGAGCGTGATTCTGCTGCCAGCTCACACTTCGCACCACGGCCGAGCGTGATTCTGCTGCCAGCTCACACTTCGCACCACGGCCGAGCGTGATTCTGCTGCCAGCTCACACTTCGCACCACGGCCGAGCGTGATTCTGCTGCCAGCTCACACTCCGCACCACGGCCGAGCGTGATTCTGCTGCCAGCTCACATTTCGCACCACGGCCGAGCGTGATTCTGCTGCCAGCTCACACTTCGCACCACGGCCGAGCGTGATTCTGCTGCCAGATAACACTTCGCACCACGGCCGAGCGTGATTCTGCTGCCAGCTCACACTTCGCACCACGGCCGAGCGTGATTCTGCTGCCAGCTCACACTTTGCACCACGGCCGAGCGTGATTCTGCTGCCAGCTCACACTTCGCACCACGGCCGAGCGTGATTCTGCTGCCAGCTCACACTTCGCACCACGGCCGAGCGTGATTCTGCTGCCAGCTCACACTTCTCACCACGGCCGAGCGTGATTCTGCTGCCAGCTCACACTTCGCACCACGGCCGAGCGTGATTCTGCTGCCAGCTCACACTTCGCACCACGGCCGAGCGTGATTCTGCTGCCAGCTCACACTTCGCACCACGGCCGAGCGTGATTCTGCTGCCAGCTCACACTTCTCACCACGGCCGAGCATGATTCTGCTGCCAGCTCACACTTCGCCCCACGGCCGAGCGTGATTTTGCTGCCAGCTCACACTTCGCACCACGGCCGAGCGTGATTCTGCTGCCAGCTCAGACTTCGCACCACGGCCGAGCGTGATTCTGCTGCCAGCTCACACTTCTCACCACTGCCGAGCGTGATTCTGCTGCCAGCTCACACTTCTCACCACGGCCGAGCGTGATTCTGCTGCCAGATAACACTTCGCACCACGGCCGAGCGTGATTCTGCTGCCAGCTCAGACTTCGCACCACGGCCGAGCGTGATTCTGCTGCCAGCTCACACTTCTCACCACTGCCGAGCGTGATTCTGCTGCCAGCTCACACTTCTCACCACTGCCGAGCGTGATTCTGCTGCCAGCTCACACTTCTCACCACGGCCGAGCGTGATTCTGGTGCCTGCTCACACTTCTCACCACTGCCGAGCGTGATTCTGCTGCCAGCTCACACTTCTCACCACGGCCGAGCGTGATTCTGCTGCCAGCTCACACTTCGCACCGCGGCCGAGCGTGATTCTGCTGCCAGCTCACACTTCGCACCGCGGCCGAGCGTGATTCTGCTGCCAGCTCACACTTCGCACCGCGGCCGAGCGTGATTCTGCTGCCAGATAACACTTCGCACTACGGCCGAGCGTGATTCTGCTGCCAGCTCACACTTCTCACCACGGCCGAGCGTGATTCTGCTGCCAGATAACACTTCGCACCACGGCCGAGCGTGATTCTGCTGCCAGCTCACACTTCTCACCACGGCCGAGCGTGATTCTGCTGCCAGATAACACTTCGCACCACGGCCGAGCGTGATTCTGCTGCCAGATAACACTTCGCACCACGGCCGAGCGTGATTCTGCTGCCAGATAACACTTCGCACCACGGCCGAGCGTGATTTTGGATCAATATTTTTTAATAGTTTGATAAATGCCAATGTATGATGGACGTGGACACAAAGATGCATGTCATTTTAGTGACCCTAGAGTTGATCACTGAAAACAGTCCATCCTCTAGAACCCGTACAGAACCCAGGAGCATGGATCCTCACAGCACCAACACAGAGAGCTCATATCACCCCATTACGCACCGCACTGGACCTTTCAGAGAGCGTTTAAAGCTCTGCTGCTGGACTTTAAAGCTCTAAATGACCTTAAAGCTCCTGAATGTGTGTCTGTTTATGATCAGATCTGCAGATTCTGACCTTCAAACAGCTTCAGTAAAACACGGAGAGTGTGGAGAGGCTCTTTCAGCTCTTCTGCTTCTAAACTGTGGAGCTCAGTTGAGCTTTTATTAGACAGTCGAGCTCAGAGCTCACTTTTAATAAACACCTGAAAACTCAGTTCAGCGTTTAACTAAAACCCCACAGCTCTTTGGGATTGTTCCGTCTGATCTGATCAGTGTTATTGATGCCTAGGATTTTAAATGAACCCTCATGGTTTCATGTATTCCTGTTATATAAGCTTTATCTCCCGACTGTAAAGCACTCTGAGCTGCCACCGGCATGAAAAGAGCTCTGTAAATAAAGTTTATTGTTATTGTATTTAGTTTGATTTTTTTTTTTTTTTTTAATAATCTCTGATCAACAGCAGCTTCCTGACCTTCGAACAACAGATAGAAATACAGTGGATCTTCAAAAAGAATGCAATAATAACCCAATCAATATCATAGCAGAGCAGCTGTGGGTTTTGCTGTGCACTGAAAGCTGCTGACTCTCACGTTTCTGCCATTTTCTCTCTGTCTCAGAAGCAGCACAGTGAACATCAACACATCCATCAGTCAGATCCTCATCAATAAATCATCTTTCACTCAGTTCACAGTGCTTTATCAATCATAAACAATGAGCCAGAACACATAAAAGTGTGGAAGCAGCTTTAACTGCATACAAATAAACAGTGTAGAGTTATTTATTCACACTTTCTCCTCTGAGAGATCAGCTAGAGCGATAATCCATCACTCACGTCAGTGTTTAAAGGGGAACTCCAGCGTTCTCCATCCTGATCTCACTGTAATAGAAGTCAATGGGCAGACGCTTTAAAGAGGAACTCCAGCTTTAAGAGTTCCTTTCACTGGAACTAAGGGGCCGAGCCCAACTCCTGAAAAACACCCCCACACCATGATCCCCCCTCCACCAAACTTTACACTCGGCACAATGCAGTCAGACAAGTACCATCTCCTGGCAACCGCCAAACCCAGACTCGTCCATCAGATTTCCAGATGGAGAAGCGTAATTGGTCACTCCAGAGAACTCGTCTCCACTGCTCTAGAGTCCAGTGGCGGCGCTTTACTCCACTGCATTCCACGCTTTGCACTGAGCTTGGTGATGTAAGGCTTGGATGCAGCTGCTCGGCCATGGAAACCCATTCCATGAAGCTCTCTACGCTGTTCTTGTGCTGATCTGAAGGCCACATGAAGTTTGGAGGTCTGTAGTGATTGACTCTGCAGAAAGTCGGTGACCTCTGCGCAGAGTGATTTGGATGTATATGGAAATATAGTATATATAACATTTCAAAAGATTATCAAATGAGGCCTGACTGTGTGGTGCTGGCTAACAAAGACAGAGCTCCACTTTAGTTTATGACCATTTTCACAATTTCCATACGTGATTTATGTGAAGATGGCCAGCAGAAAACGAAGGTGTGAAGAAACTACTTAAGGGGGAGGTTGACCCAATCGAGCAGGAGGTCGGTGAGAACCACCGACAGAACTTTTAGTTAGCCTAGCTAATGCTAGCACCTTCTGTAGCACACTGACTGTCATGATTGTGTCACTTTCCTCAGTTTTCATTTCATCACCATCTAGACACTTTGTCTTCTTATAGCATATGAAGAATAAATAAGAGATAAGAGTAAGAAAAGGAGAGGGAAATGCACAGATTTTAGAAAACCTTATGTTGCATTAAGATATACAGTTAGAGTTTAAGGTGAAGACAAGTCTCACTCCAGCCCTGACATGATATGTTACAGCTTTGATTTGCTGTTTCATGAAACTTGCTTTGCAAAGTTGAGATGCTTGCACTCACACAATTAGTTTCTTGAAACCTACATATTTGCTGCAGAGTTTCAAGTGAGTTGCGCAATGCTTTCCATAAGGAAACTCACACGCAATAATGTTTCACGTAGATTTTAGCAACCAAACGTTACGTTGCAGTTACGTTTATTGTAAATGATGCTTGAAACCTACATGAAATGTAATTGTGGCAGAGTTTTAAGTGAGTTGCAGATCGCTTTCCATTCTGAAACTCACACAATTACATTTTATGTAGGTTTCATTAAGCATAAGTGCAACTTTTGGTTGCTAGAAACCTACATAAATCATAAATGCTGCAGAGTTTCAAGCAAGTTGTGAAACTCTTTCTATTCTGAAATTTATACATGCACAATTGTGTTTCGAGTAGGTTTCAAGCAACCAAAAGTTGCACATTTCACAGTGTAAAGCCAGCCTTCCTCCTCCGAGTCACCAAACATGACATCTCCACTAAGACCACAGTAATGGAACTGGTTGTGTGTGGATGGATCGTTTTTATAATTATGACTGTATTTGATTTTGCTGAGATAATAATTCAGTATGATTGTTCAAGTAATTCTCATATAAACTCTGAAGCCTCTCCAGATCTGGAGTTATTGCATCACGGTCACAGATATTGCAGATATTGCACTCCTGTTTCAAACGACATGACATCTGTACTTTTAGCTGACGTGTGGTGTCAGACGGAGGTTTTTTAAGTCTGATGGAGCGTCTGATGTTTTTTCTGAGCTTTAAGAAGAAAGAAACTCTGAGGACAGAGCAGAGAAGGACATGCTGAAGGACGCAGAAAGATGATGGACTCTTCGTGGCTGTAACAGTGAGCAGCAGCTTCTCCTGATCTCCAGAATAAAAGCGCCCAGCTCAACAAAGCGGGGAGTTATTTGGGGACGGAGAGGCCAGGAGGACGGCTGAAGTCCTCTTTGGTCTAAAACAGAAAGACAATATCTACAGTCAGGAGAAATGAGGGTTCAGAAGCTTTTGCGTTTAAAGTTTAATAAATTTCCACTGAACATATCCTAACATGTAGGAGTCCTAACCAGTGCGTGGAACTGGATATGACCAAACTCTGTATAGAGTGCCACTGTATAGAGCTGATGTACAGAGTGTCACTGTATAGAGCTGATGTACAGAGTGTCACTGTATAGAGCTGATGTACAGAGTGTCACTGTATAGAGCTGATGTATAGAGTGTCACTGTATAGAGCTGATGTATAGAGCTGATGTATAGAGTGTCACTGTATAGAGCTGATGTATAGAGTGTCACTGTATAGAGCTGATGTATAGTGTCACTGTATAGAGCTGATGTATAGTGTCACTGTATAGAGCTGATGTATAGAGTGTCACTGTATAGAGCTGATGTATAGAGTGTCACTGTATAGAGCTGATGTATAGAGTGTCACTGTATAAAGCTGATGTATAGAGTGTCACTGTATAGAGCTGATGTACAGAGTGTCACTGTATAGAGCTGATGTAGAGAGTGTCACTGTATAGAGCTGATGTATAGAGTGTCACTGTATAAAGCTGATGTATAGAGTGTCACTGTATAGAGCTGATGTACAGAGTGTCACTGTATAGAGCTGATGTATAGAGTGTCACTGTATAAAGCTGATGTATAGAGTGTCACTGTATAGAGCTGATGTACAGAGTGTCACTGTATAGAGCTGATGTATAGAGTGTCACTGTATAGAGCTGATGTATAGAGTGTCACTGTATAGAGCTGATGTATAGAGTGTCACTGTATAGAGCTGATGTATAGAGTGTCACTGTATAGAGCTGATGTATAGAGTGTCACTGTATAGAGCTGATGTACAGAGTGTCACTGTATAGAGCTGATGTATAGAGTGTCACTGTATAGAGCTGATGTACAGAGTGTCACTGTATAGAGCTGATGTACAGAGTGTCACTGTATAGAGCTGATGTATAGAGTGTCACTGTATAGAGCTGATGTACAGAGTGTCACTGTATAGAGCTGATGTACAGAGTGTCACTGTATAGAGCTGATGTACAGAGTGTCACTGTATAGAGCTGATGTACAGAGTGTCACTGTATAGAGCTGATGTATAGAGTGTCACTGTATAGAGCTGATGTATAGAGTGTCACTGTATAGAGCTGATGTACAGAGTGTCACTGTATAGAGCTGATGTACAGAGTGTCACTGTATAGAGCTGATGTACAGAGTGTCACTGTATAGAGCTGATGTATAGAGTGTCACTGTATAGAGCTGATGTATAGAGTGTCACTGTATAGAGCAGACGTATAGAGTGTCACTGTATAGAGCTGATGTATAGAGTCTCACTGTATAGAGCATGACTGTATAGAGTCTCACTGTATAGAGCATGACTGTATAGAGTCTCACTGTATAGAGCATGACTGTATAGAGTCTCACTGTATAGAGCATGACTGTATAGAGCTGATGTATAGAGCGTCACTGTATAGAGCTGATGTATAGAGCGTCACTGTATAGAGCTGATGTATAGAGCGTCACTGTATAGAGCTGATGTAGAGAGCGTCACTGTATAGAGCTGATGTAGAGAGCGTCACTGTATAGAGCTGATGTAGAGAGCGTCACTGTATAGAGCTGATGTAGAGAGCGTCACTGTATAGAGCTGATGTATAGAGCGTCACTGTATAGAGCTGATGTAGAGAGCGACACTGTATAGAGCTGATGTATAGTGTCACTGTATAGAGCTGATGTAGAGAGTGAAACTGTATAAAGCTGATGTATAGAGCGTCACTGTATAGAGCTGATGTAGAGAGTGACACTGTATAGAGCTGATGTAGAGAGTGACACTGTATAGAGCTGATGTATATAGTGTCACTGTATAGAGCTGATGTAGAGAGTGAAACTGTATAGAGCTGATGTATAGAGCGTCACTGTATAGAGCTGATGTAGAGAGCGACACTGTATAGAGCTGATGTATAGAGCGTCACTGTATAGAGCTGATGTAGAGAGTGACACTGTATAGAGCTGATGTATAGAGCTGATGTATAGAGCTGATGTAGAGAGTGACACTGTATAGAGCTGATGTATAGTGTCACTGTATAGAGCTGATGTATAGAGCGTCACTGTATAGAGCTGATGTATAGTGTCACTGTATAGAGCTGATGTATAGAGTCTCACTGTATAGAGCTGATGTATAGAGTGTCACTGTATAGAGCTGATGTATAGAGCGTCACTGTATAGAGCTGATGTATAGAGCGTGACTCTATAGAGCTTATTAGCTTTTTGAAATAGAAAAGTGTATTTCTTGAAGAAAATGCTGAGTAATAGCACAGCTTAAGCTTGCTATGTTGTTGCTATGGTGTCCAAACTGGTTGTTGGGGTATTGCTAGGCTGTTGCTATGGTGTCCCAAATGGTTTTCAGGGTGTAGCTAGATGGTTGCTTTGGTGTCTTCAGTTGTTGCTAGGTGAATAGTGCAGTTAGTTGTTGAAGAAAATGCAGAATGATTGTGCAGCTTAACCTTGCAAACATGCTGTTAAGTGGTTGCTATGGTGTCCCAAGTGGTTGCTAGGGTATTGCTAGGCAGTTGCTATGGTATACCAAGTGGTTTGTAGGGTGTTGCTAGGTGGTTGCTACGGTGTCCCAAATGGTTGCTAGGATGTTGCTAGATGGTTGCTATGGAAATCGAAGTGGTTGCTAGGGCGTTGCTATGTGGTTGCTATTGTGCCCCAAGTGGTTGCTAAAGCGTAGTAACACTGCAATCTCACACACATATATACATCATATATGAGCTGATGTGCTGTTGTGTGATGTCATGTCGAGGTCATTAAAGGGGAAACCCACTGATCTTTTAAAATTCTAGAATTCTAGAATTCACTGCCTGATGACTGAGACGATGTTTTATGAGAGTTTAGAGAACTTCAACTCCATTCATGGTGGAGGGAGACATGCAGGGCGCTGTGCGGCAAAATAGTCCCCAAAGAAAACTCATTATTCCAGATTTTCCACTGTTTTCCATCATCGACATTCCATATAAGCTCAGAAGACTCGTGTAGGTTCTCTGGTGGTTCTGGATGGTAAATAAAGTGTCTATATCTGTGTTGTCATCATGGCGACGCCTGGTTCCCATCACCACCACTGTAAAGACGTCTGACGTGTTTCACTCCAAACCCTCTGAATCTCTCTGTTTACACCTCACACTCTGAGTTATGGGAGAAATGTGGGAGAAAAACGGGTGGAATTCCCCTTCAAATACGGCGTGGTGACCCTGTCCTGCTGATTCGGCCTCCCTGAAATTTCTCATGTCACGCTCTTCTTTGAAGTGCCTCCTCGCCGCCCACACTGCCCCCAGACAGCCACCAACCAGAGCTCTGATTGAGGTCCACTCATCCCTGCTGTCCTGCGCAGCGCCCTGTGGTGAGGGTCAGGAGCGGAGAGCGTTATCGCTCCTGCTCAAAGTTCTCTAGAACATCTCAGGCAACCAGACTGCAGCAGACTCTGTGACTGAGGTCTGTCCAAGACCCCAGGAACCGCAGAGGAACCTGCTGAGCTCATCATTATTTCATCTAGCCCAGGGAATGAGAAGATGGAGTGCTGAGTAGGAGTGCTGAGTTTCTGAAGGGCAACCCCACCAAATTTCTTAAAATTTGTAAAAAGTCATTCAGAAGCGATTCAAAGTCAAGTTATTACATGAAATGCTTACGAATTGTGGAGAAATTTGGTGGAATTCCCCTTAAAGCCATTGATTATGGTTTGTGACTAACTTTCCTGGCGCTAAAGTCTCGAGGCCCTGAAGGACGGCGTAGGGAAGGAGGCGTTCGGGCTTATCAGCAAGTCCAATTAAGCTTTAGGTTCCATCATTTATTTTATTTTTAATTATTAACGCTGTTATTTTTGATAACAGTTTAATTTTAAAGCGTAATACATTCATTAAATTAATTAACCAAATATGTTTGAGCAGATTCTGCAGGCCTGATGACGTCTCCCCCTCTCGTTAAACCGTGGAGCCACAGTGCCCCCATGTGGCCCAGCGCTGTCACTGCAGCCTCTGTTTCATTCACCTCCTCTGTTGAAACCGTGGAGCCACAGTGCCCCCATGTGGCCAGGCACTGCAATTGCAGCCTCGATGTGTTCCGCCCTCTTTAATCCGTGTAGGCATGCTGCCCTCCGGTGGCTGAGCGCTGTTACTGCAGCCTCCCTGTTTGTGGGAAAGTGGGAAATGGCATTTTCATAAACTTCGTTCTTTCATTTTTATTATTTATCATTTTATTGATCCTCTGTTTATTTATTCATACTGGAAGACAGCAGTGACTTCTACACACCGTTCCACCGCCTGTGGAACCGATCAGGAAGCGACACGACGAGAGCGTCCAGCTCAGTGAGATGGGGAGAGATGCTGAAGGTACACAGCACACTGATGTGGTTCTCCTTGTGTCTGTATGCGGAACGCAGAACTTTTCATATTCAGACCACTGAATCTTAAAGAACTTGGCAACATTTTCTTTTACAGCCCCGTGTGTTCTAGATATTAACCAGAGAAGTGTGAAGCACAGCCTGCAAAGTTCTAGATAATTGTTGTGGTTATCATGATAAGTTCCGAAACAGTAACTACTGAACCGCCAAACAGGTTCTAGATATTCACTAAGAATGTGGTACACATTTCAGAGTACTGTGTAATTATTTCCAGTGGGTATGTAGAGCCTGTGCCTGTTCATTACCTAGAACTTCTGGGCTGTGAAAGAAAGCAGTGGTTCCGATTTTGGTTCCTTTTATGTTCTGCATAGTCCTAGGCTATTTGGGGTTCGGACTCATTTTCCTGCATAAACTGTCCCAGAACCTACCATCATTTTACCTTAAATAGTTATCTAGTACTCTGGAGACTGTAACTCACACTTAGTCAGTAAACATCTAGAACCTGTTTGGCATTTCAGTGTAGTTAGATTGCCTTTGAATTTTCTTTCATGTCACTCCAAATAATTACCTAGTACTTTGTACACTTATCTGTTTATATCTAGAACCCATTTTGCATTTCAGGGTAATTTACTTAACTACCTTGGAACTTACCTTCATATTATCCAGAATAGTTATCTAGTTCTTTGGACACTGTATCTCATACTCAGTTAATATCTAGAACCTTTTTGGACTTCATCAATGTAATTTCATTAAGGTGCATTAGAACCGTAATGCCCAAAATAATTATCTAGGAATTTGAGATCATACCTGGTTTATATCTAGAACCTGACTAGTATTTGTTTTATTTAGTTAATCTGTCTTAGAACCTGCCATCCAATTACCCAAAATAATAACCTAGTTCTATTGAGACTACCTTATACTTAGTCAATATCTAGAACCGGTTCGGCATGCCAGTGTAATTTATTACACTGCCTTGAAACTGACCCCAAAAATGACCTCCAACTCTGATCATATCTAGAACCTTTCTGGTATAGAACTGTTGAGCTGTCTGAGGACTTAGCATTATATTGCTCAAAAGTGATCTAGTATCTAGTTCTGCATCACACGCACTCTAGAACCCACTTAATATCTATTTCATGCAGTTTATTTAAAGTTCTAGTAAAAGCCTTTGTATTTTGTACCTGGCGCCTTCCTGGTTAATGTCTAGATAACTAGCACGGTAGAGAAAAGCTGTCTAGAACTTTCTGTGTGAAGATTCTTCATTCAGTTTAAGCCAAAGTCTCTCAAAACAAGTCAAATGATCTTTTAAACAATGTGTCCACTTGCTGTGTCCATTCACTGTCCACTCACTGTGTCCACTCGCTGTGTCCACTTACTGTCCACTCACTGTCCACTCACTGTGTCCACTCGCTGTGTCCACTCACTGTGTCCACTCGCTGTCCACTCACTGTGTCCACTCGCTGTGTCCACTCACTGTCCACTCACTGTGTCCATTTACTGTCCACTCACTGTCCACTCGCTGTGTCCACTCACTGTGTCCATTCACTGTCCACTCAGTGTCCACTCGCTGTGTCCACCCACTGTCCACTCACTGTGTCCACTTACTGTCCACTCACTGTCCACTCACTGTGTCCACTCGCTGTGTCCACTCACTGTCCACTCACTGTGTCCACTTACTGTCCACTCACTGTCCACTTGCTGTGTCCACTCACTGTGTCCACTCGCTGTCCACTCACTGTGTCCACTCGCTGTGTCCACTTACTGTCCACTCACCGTGTCCACTCACTGTCCACTCTAGTAGACACTCCTACGTTGTCGGTCCACCTTGTAGATGTAAAGTCAGAGACGACAGCTCATCTGCTGCTGCACAGTTTGTGTTGGTCATCCTCTAGTCCTTCATCAGTGGTCACAGGACGCTGCCCACAGGACGCCGCCCACAGGACGCCGCCCACAGGACGCTGCTGGCTGGGTATTTTTGGTTGGTGGACTATTCTCAGTCCAGCAGCGACACTGAGGTGTTTAATAGCTCCAGCAGCACTGCTGTGTCTGATCCACTCAGACCAGCACAACACACACTAACACACCGGCAGTGCTGAGAATGACCCACCACCCAAACAGTACCTGCTCTGTGAGGGTCCATGGGGGTCCTGACCACTGAAGAACAGGGTAACAGAGTATCAGAGAAACAGATGGACTACAGTCTGTAACTGTAGAACTACAGAGTGCAGCTATACGGTCAGCGGAGCTGATAAAGTGGACAGTGAGGTGGTCATGAGGCCACAGGGCCTCATTACAGAGAAAGCTGAGACGGTTCTGACCGCTCTGATATATATATAATGTGGGGATCGAGTCGTAGGTAAGAGCCCCCAGTGGAAAGGGTCCGGAGGTCTTTGGCTCCAGGCTTTCGGGGGTTAAAGCGAGTATAAACATACTGACCGCTCACGCTGAAGGCCAGAAAGCTCTGCTGTCGCCGCCGTCAGAACTAGCGCTTATTTATTTATTACTATTGACGTGCTGTATATGCCGCTGTCACCCTGGCGCTCCGTTAAGTGGACCTCGTTTTGCCCATCGATCCGTAGCAGCTAAGCGGCTAGCGGCCGTGGAAGCGGAGGGGGGCGCTGACAGCTGAGGAGTGCGTGAGCGTTCCTTCACTGGGACTCATAAACTGCTGTCACACGGAACGTCGAGCACGTGACTGGACGCCTGCTGCGTCCGTCTGCGAGGGGAAATCCTCCTTTAGAACCTTTTCTTTCTTTCTTTTTGGTCTGTTTGTTTCTGAGCAGCACGTTTCAGCACTCGAGGTTCTTCTGAATCCTGGGTCCTATAGTGAAGGCAATAGAACCATCTGCAAGGTTCTTTGCATGGTGAGATGGTTCTTCAGATTGATGGAGAATGTTTAGCACATACAACGGTTCTGCTATTGTTACGATGTCAAGCTTGCATGCAAAGAACCATTTAAGCCCGCAAACGGTTCTATAGAGAACTCTACTGAAGAACCTTTGAAGAACCATCTGTTGTGTGTACCCAGTGAGCAGGCTGATAAACAGCACAGCTGGTCTGGCGCTGCGTTAACTGGTCACCCACCGTGGTCTTACTGGTTGACCAGCATCCAGAACACAACATATCGCTGTTGTTGGGAGAAAATCTCGTATCTCCCAAATGGTGACTTTACAGGAGAAGGAAAAAACCTACTGTAGTTTTAATGGAAGTCAATGGAACCGGATGTCTTTCCAGGTCATTTTGCACTGTTTCTTGTGGTCCATTCATCATGAAATTCACACACGATGTAAAGAACATCAGGTCCTTTGGATTTATGTCAAAAACTGAAAAATGACAAAAATGGAGATACGAGGTTTTGTTCCGACAGCAGCAATACGCTGGATTTGCCGGGGACCACGATGGTCGTGCTGGTTTTCCTAGCAGGGATGATTATGTAGACAACATCACCTAACAATGTAAGGCCATTCCTAGGCAGATAACTAGCCAAAGTATCTAAAGATGACCAAATTAGCTGGTCAGTCAGGACCAAGCCAGCTCTTGGTTTGTGCACTGTGCAATAAGTAATGCTGGCTGTCAAGGCTATTCTGAGCACTTGGTGGCGCTAAGTGGTATCGGACTCTTGGGGGCCTCACTGACCCGACTGGATTATTCTACATGCAAGAATAAAAGATAATATTTCTATAATAATGTGCATTAAAATAACTCAGATCAATAATAAACGACGCAGTTTAAACGGCTTTTTTTGGGACATTCCTCTGCCGGTTTCCTGCCAAACACAGCCAGCATTGGCAGACGGTGCAGATGGGATTCAGACTTTTATTACTGTTGGATTCCGCAGCAGATCTCATGATTCCTGGAAACGAGTCATAATTTATGGGCGCACATCGACACGCTGGCATGACGGGCATTAATCAGGGCGCGACGTTCTGCTGCCACGTTAAAGACGCCCGCTACATTCCCGCTGAGGAACGTTCGGCTTTGGTGGTGGGTGAGGTCAGCGTTCCCCATTCCCCGAAGTTTTCTGAAGAGCACAGCATCTGATTTTCTGTGATATGATGCTTTTCTTTAGACACACATAACGTTAGCACCAAGCTAACCTAGCTTAGTGCTACTGATGGAGCTTCTTAACCTTTTAGCCATATGAGCTACACTATATGTCCAAAAGTATTCACTCCCCCATCCAGATCACTGAATTCAGGTGTTGCATTCACTTCCATGGCCAGATGGAAGAGATTTTGGACAATTTCATGCTCCCAACTTTGTGGGAACAGTTTGGGGACGGCCCCTTCCTGCTCCAACATGACTGAGCACCAGTGCACAAAGCAGGTCCATAAAGACGTGGATGAGCCAGTTTGGTGTGGAAGAACTTGACTGGCCTGCACAGAGTCCTGACCTCAACCCCACAGAACCCCTTTGGGATGAATTAGAGCAGAGACTGTGAGCCAGACCTTCTCGTCCAACATCATCGTCTGACCTCACAAATGTGCTTCTGGAAGAACGGTCAGAAATTCCCATAAACACTCCTAACCCTTGTGGAAAGCCTTCCCAGAAGAGCTGAAGCTGTTATAGCTGCAAAGGGTGGGCCGACATGATATTAAACCCTATGGATTAAGAATGGGACGTCAGACGAGCGATTAGTTTTGGAAATGTCGTGTATCTGCTGAGATGGTCAGTATGGAGCTCGTTAAACTAAACCACAGCGCATGTTTAGTTTGTTTTCAGATATTTCACTTCATGTAGATGCAGTTCTGAAGTTCTATCTGCAGTGTTTGAGAACGTTTACATTGGTGTCCATAGACAGTCGTTCATTCTACAGAGCAGAGAGGGAGAACCAACACGGCGGCCGAGTGGCTTCACCTCACCTCACTGTGTATATTGTGATCTGTGTGTATCTGTTGCGCTGGGAAATTCCCTCATTTTCACATTTTCTATTTATCGGTTTTACCTGCTAAAGAAAACCTGTGGCGTATTTTTCCTGGTAGTGATGATCTTTCTGTGTATAAACAGGAGAAAACTCTTCCACTCACTCATTCACAGTCTGGGAGCTTCAAGGCTTTTCTGAGCAGCTTATCTATAAATAATCAGGCTGCAGTGGTGCGCCGCCTCATCCTGAACCCTCTGCACAAATACCCAGCGGTCATTAGCTCCACCTGCTGGGTCAGGATAAGAGAGGATGAGATGAAGAGACAGACGAGCTGTCTCCAAACTGACTGATGGAGCTCAGCTCCGATTTATGTTCAGGATGGACAGTAGTTTCCACCAGGGGGCCCTCTCTGTGTGAGAGAACAGGTAACTCAATACATTCCTAATCAACTCAAATCCTCCAACTCAAGACTGCTCAACACCTTTATCCCAACCCACCTCTGCACTTCCAGTCCCATCCCAACACCTTCAACCCAACTTAACATTTTTAGACCTAATTGAACACCTACAAACCAAACCCAACACAACTCCAACCCCAACTCAGCACCACCAAAGACAACTCAGCCCAAAGACTTTCCAGCCCAAAGTCAACATCTCAAAGCCAACTCTAGACCTACAAATCAACTCAGAACATCCAACCGCAGTTCAAACCTCAACTCAACATTTCTAACCCCAAATCAGCACATCTAACCCAACTCAGTACCTGCTCCCCAACTCAGCATCTCCAAACCAAACTCAAGACCTCCAACTCAACACCTGCAACTTAATTCACCACCTTTACCCCAAATGAATAGATTCCAACCACAACTAAACTCCTCCAAACCCAACTAAACACCTAAGAACCAACTCTACACTGCCAAACACAGCTGAATACCTCAAACCCAACTTAACATCTTTATCCTCACGCAGCATCTCCAACTGAAACTAAACACCTCAAACCCCACCTCAACATCTTCAATATTAACTTAACATCTCCAACCCAACTCAACATCTACAACCCCAACCTAACACCACCAACTCAAAATCAGTACCTTCAACCCAAACAACCCAAATCTCTGACCCCAAATCAACACCTCCAACCCAAACCCAACACCTTCAACCCAAACCCAGCACCTCCAACCCAAACCCAACACCTTCAACCCCAACTAAAAACCTCGTACCCAAACCCAACACCTTCAACCCCAACTAAAAACCTCCTACCCAAACCCAACACCTTCAACCCAAACCCAACACCTTCAACCCTAACTAAAAACGTCCTACCCAAACCCAGCATCTCCTACCCAAACCCAACACCTTCAACCCCAACTAAAAACCTCCTACCCAAACCCAACACCTTCAACCCAAACCCAGGACCTCCTACCCAATCCCAACACCTTCAACCCCAACTAAAAACGTCCTACCCAAACCCAGCATCTCCTACCCAAACCCAACACCTTCAACCCCAACTAAAAAACTCCTACCCAAACCCAACACCTTCAACCCAAACCCAGGACCTCCTACCCAATCCCAACACCTTCAACCCCAACTAAAAACGTCCTACCCAAACCCAGCATCTCCTACCCAAACCCGACACCTTCAACCCCAGCAAAAAACGTCCTACCCAAACCCAGCATCTCCTACCCAAACCCGACACCTTCAACCCCAGCAAAAAACCTCCTACCCAAACCCAACACCTTCAACCCAAATCCAGCACCTCCAACCCAAACCCAGCACCTCCAACCCAAACCCAACACCTTCAACCCCAACTAAAAACCTCCTACCCAAACCCAGCATCTCCTACCCAAACCCGACACCTTCAACCCCAGCAAAAAACGTCCTACCCAAACCCAGCATCTCCTACCCAAACCCGACACCTTCAACCCCAGCAAAAAACCTCCTACCCAAACCCAACACCTTCAACCCAAACCCAGCACCTCCTACCCAAACCCAACACCTTCAACCCCAACTAAAAACCTCCTACCCAAACCCAGCACCTCCAACCCAAACCCGACACCTTCAACCCCAGCAAAAAACCTCCTACCCAAACCCAACACCTTCAACCCAAACCCAGCACCTCCTACCCAAACCCAACACCTTCAACCCCAACTAAAAACCTCCTACCCAAACCCAGCACCTCCAACCCAAACCCGACACCTTCAACCCCAGCAAAAAACCTCCTACCCAAACCCAACACCTTCAACCCAAACCCAGCACCTCCAACCCAAACCCAGCACCTCCAACCCAAACCCAACACCTCCAACCCCAACTCAACACCTCCAGCTCCACACAGTGCCCAGAGTGCTCTTCACTGACCATATGCTTCGCTGACCTCAGATAAACTGGATTTTATATCAGAGAAAGTGCAGTGAGAGAGACCAAAGGAAATGAATGAACACCGTGTTCAGGTGACGCTTGACCGGAGTCGTCCCCTGTTAATTCCTCACTTCATCATTTCTCCACTCGCTGCTTTTCATACAATTACCTCACCGCGCAGAAGACCTCTCGAATTTGGAGAGCAATAAATTATCACCACTCAATTAAACGCTGCGGCGTGCGGAGGCAGGCAGGTGTGAGTCCAAGCCTGCCTCTCTCGCCAAGAAGAGTTTTTGTTCTTTATGATGGAAGGTCCCCCGCTAATTGGATTTCTTCCCGCCTTCCTGCAGAAAACATTCTGAATATGTAAATATCTAAATGAACGAACAGGATAAAATGAGAATGGAGAGTGGGCGAGCGAGAGAGCGAGAAAATGAACCTCTGTCAGGGAGAAGGTGCCGTTTCCCCTTCAGCTCTGCCTCGGCGGGTAAATTGCTCTCCGAAATAGACTGAATTTCCAGCAGATGAGCTCAAACCAGAAACCTCGGTTCCCGCTGAGATGACAGCATGACTTCATTCACGCCGGGGAAGATGGGAAGGGAAGGGGGGCGTTCCCCCAGCTGTCATGGATCACCCGAGACGTGTCTGGAGTCGGAAGTTCGCTTCTTTAGTTTTAGCACCGGAGCTAAACCGATGAGCGTGGCGCTAACTGCCCGTGATCTTCACCTCTGGTCTCAGTGTGTGGAGATGTTCAGTGTCGCCAATAGACTGGATTATGTGGTTTCTATGGGAGCTCATTTCTCCCAGGCTGCACTGCCTCCTTCTGTCTCTGAGCAGTGTGTCAAAATACTGACTTAGTGCCTCGAAATAGTGGCTTACAATCTCCAAATATTGACTTCGTATCTCATAAGGACTTATTTACTCTAAACTTAGTGTCTCAGACTAATGTCTTATTTTCATGAGATTCTGAGAAACTTTATCATTTTGAGATAGTAAGCAATTATTTGGGAACAATACTTTCCTGTCATTGAGTTTGCGCTCAATGCTAAATCCTTATTTTGACACAGTCATTATTTGGAGATGCTAAGTCAGTATTTTGACATAGTAAATCAAAATTTTGAGAAACTAGATCATAATTTTGAGATGCTAGGTCAATATTTTAAGAAATTAATTCATTATTTTGAGTTGCTAAGTCAAAGTTTCGAGAAAGCCATTATAACTTTGAGATCTTAAGTGAACATTTTGAGAGATTAACTCAGTATTTTAAGACAGTAAGTCAATAATTATTATATATTAGTATATATATATATATATATATATATATATATATATTAGAAACTCACTGATTATTTTGATTTGCTAAGTCTGAATTTTGAGAAAGTACGTACTAACTTTGAGATATTAAGCCAGTATTTTGACACAGTACGTCAAGATTTTGAGAAATTAACTCATAATTTTGAGTTGCTAAGCCAAACGTTTGAGCAAGTAATCATAACTTTGAGATACTAAGTCAGTATTTTTACAGACTAAGTCAATAGTTTGAGAAGTAACTCATTATTTCAAGAAGCTAAGTCATTAATTTGAGAGACTAACTCATTATTTTGACATGCCGAGTCAAAATTTTGAGAAAGAGTCGTATCTTTGAGATGTTAAGCCAGTATTTTGACGTGAACATCGCCTGATCTATCTTCTAGGTTTCTACCACTGTATGAAATTCTGTTACCTGTAATCTTGGACTAAATAACGATAATCTTAATCTCTTGATATCTTAATCTCATTGTACTGTGTATAGTGACAATAAAGGCATTCTATTCTATAAATAAAAGCCCCTCAGGCCGCAGCAGAGCCCACCGATGATGCTGTGTTAATGTTGGTCTGCTGCCGATCAGATTAAAGCTACAGGCTCTGATTACTCTCTAGCTCCAGAGCCTCGCTCCAGGTGTGGGCTCTGTGAATGTGCTTGTCCACTGAAGTCTCGCTTTAATGTAGGAGCAGTCTGGCGTTCACACTGTCTGGTACAGCACGCTTCACGTTTCCTGAGCGGTCACCGTCTGCCGGCCAGAACAAAGCCAAACATTTTCATACGCGCAGGCGAGCGATGGAGTGATCTCCGCTGCTTAAATATTGAAGAGTGAATAAATCAGGAGGCCCATTATGAGAGCGGCTGAGGTCCCTGCTGCAGGACCCGGCTGAGACGCGGTGGCGGGGAATGAGAAATGACCACAGGGCAGCGCTCCGGCAGGAGGTTACACGCGCTTGCATCATGCTGGCAGAGCAGGTGGAGCGCCCTGACAAACTGTGAAATTTCACTTTCCCCCAGAAAACAGCGTCTCGGCTCCCTGAGTGAGTCCGAGAGGAAAGTTCGGGAAGCTGAGGCTCCTTAACGATGAGGAAAGAACCTGAACGAGGGGGGAAGATCAAAGCTACAGGCTGACCTGCAGTAACCTCTGACCCAGCGGACGGAGACGAGCCACACGCCACCTGAACGACTGCAGACCGCAGGAGCAGCACTCCACTGCCCTTCAGCTGGAGGGGGCGGGGCTAAACTGCTGTAGGCTGAGTGGGTGGGGCTAAACTGCTGTATCTGAGTAGGTGGGGCTAAACTGCTGTAGGCAGTCACATGGAAATGTTAATGTTTGTGACGTCACAACACTGGTAGATTTAAAACAGGTCAGTTCCTGTACATGGACTCTGTGGATCAGGTAGCGTTGAAAACAAACAAACAAACAAACAGACAGATAAACAGATAAACAGTTAAATATGAAGCACACCGGCCACCACAGAGTGAAGCATTTCCAGCAGCGCCATACGAGACGAGAAGGTCTCCGTCTCCAGCTCTGCTGCTGCTGCGCTCCGCTGTGTCTCTGCATGTTAATTACTCCGCTGCCGGACCCCCATTATCGACACTAATTGTCTCAGCAGCAGCACCGGATCAATCCCAGCCAGGAGGAAGTTCATCACGGAGAATAAAACACGGCGGAGCGGAGCTGGAAGTGTCTAATTGGACTAAAACAGGAGATAAGGAACAGCAGCGCGAGAGCACAGATCAACACAGCGTCGAACAGAAGCGCTATGAGTCACTGAGTGGCTTCGGCTGCAGGTGCAAAATCACAATATTTATTCATACAATTACACTCCCTGGCCACTTTATTAGAAACCCCCATATGGGAGCTTAATAAAGTCAAAGAACAAGGGGTGTTTCTAATAAAGTGGCCGGTCAGAGGAAGAACAAGGGGTGTTTCTAATAAAGTGGCCAGTCAGAGGAAAAAGAAGGGGTGTTTCTAATAAAGTGGCCAGTCAGAGGAAAAAGAAGGGGTGTTTCTAATAAAGTGGCCAGTCAGAGGAAAAAGAAGGGGTGTTTCTAATAAAGTGGCCAGTCAGAGGAAAAAGAAGGGGTGTTTCTAATAAAGTGGCCGGTCAGAGGAAGAACAAGGGGTGTTTCTAATAAAGTGGCCAGTCAGAGGAAAAAGAAGGGGTGTTTCTAATAAAGTGGCCGGTCAGAGGAAAATGAAGGGGTGTTTCTAATAAAGTGGCCAGTCAGAGGAAAAAGAAGGGGTGTTTCTAATAAAGTGGCCAGTCAGAGGAAAAAGAAGGGGTGTTTCTAATAAAGTGGCCGGTCAGAGGAAGAACAAGGGGTGTTTCTAATAAAGTGGCCAGTCAGAGGAAGAACAAGGGGTGTTTCTAATAAAGTGGCCAGTGAGTGGAAAAAGAAGGGGTGTTTCTAATAAAGTGGCCAGTCAGAGGAAAAACAAGGGGTGTTTCTAATAAAGTGGCCAGTTAGAGGAAAAAGCGGTGTTTCTAATAAAGTGGCCAGTCAGAGGAAAAAGAAGGGGTGTTTCTAATAAAGTGGCCAGTCAGAGGAAGAACAAGGGGTGTTTCTAATAAAGTGGCCAGTCAGAGGAAAAAGAAGGGGTGTTTCTAATAAAGTGGCCAGTCAGAGGAAAAAGAAGGGGTGTTTCTAATAAAGTGGCCGGTCAGAGGAAAAAGAAGGGGTGTTTCTAATAAAGTGGCCAGTCAGAGGAAAAAGAAGGGGTGTTTCTAATAAAGTGGCCAGTCAGAGGAAAAAGAAGGGGTGTTTCTAATAAAGTGGCCAGTCAGAGGAAAAAGAAGGGGTGTTTCTAATAAAGTGGCCAGTCAGAGGAAAAAGAAGGGGTGTTTCTAATAAAGTGGCCAGTCAGAGGAAAAAGAAGGGGTGTTTCTAATAAAGTGGCCAGTCAGAGGAAAAAGAAGGGGTGTTTCTAATAAAGTGGCCAGTCAGAGGAAAAAGAAGGGGTGTTCCTAATAAAGTGGCCGGTCAGAGGAAGAACAAGGGGTGTTTCTAATAAAGTGGCCAGTCAGAGGAAAAAGAAGGGGTGTTTCTAATAAAGTGGCCGGTCAGAGGAAAATGAAGGGGTGTTTCTAATAAAGTGGCCAGTCAGAGGAAAAAGAAGGGGTGTTTCTAATAAAGTGGCCAGTCAGAGGAAAAAGAAGGGGTGTTTCTAATAAAGTGGCCGGTCAGAGGAAGAACAAGGGGTGTTTCTAATAAAGTGGCCAGTCAGAGGAAGAACAAGGGGTGTTTCTAATAAAGTGGCCAGTCAGAGGAAAAACAAGGGGTGTTTCTAATAAAGTGGCCAGTTAGAGGAAAAAGCGGTGTTTCTAATAAAGTGGCCAGTCAGAGGAAAAAGAAGGGGTGTTTCTAATAAAGTGGCCAGTCAGAGGAAGAACAAGGGGTGTTTCTAATAAAGTGGCCAGTCAGAGGAAAAAGAAGGGGTGTTTCTAATAAAGTGGCCAGTCAGAGGAAAAACAAGGGGTGTTTCTAATAAAGTGGCCAGTCAGAGGAAGAACCAGGGGTGTTTCTAATAAAGTGGCCGGTCAGAGGAAAATGAAGGGGTGTTTCTAATAAAGTGGCCGGTCAGAGGAAGAACAAGGGGTGTTTCTAATAAAGTGGCCAGTCAGAGGAAAAAGAAGGGGTGTTTCTAATAAAGTGGCCGGTCAGAGGAAAATGAAGGGGTGTTTCTAATAAAGTGGCCAGTCAGAGGAAAAAGAAGGGGTGTTTCTAATAAAGTGGCCAGTCAGAGGAAAAAGAAGGGGTGTTTCTAATAAAGTGGCCAGTCAGAGGAAAAAGAAGGGGTGTTTCTAATAAAGTGGCCAGTCAGAGGAAGAACAAGGGGTGTTTCTAATAAAGTGGCCAGTCAGAGGAAAAAGAAGGGGTGTTTCTAATAAAGTGGCCGGTCAGAGGAAGAACAAGGGGTGTTTCTAATAAAGTGGCCAGTCAGAGGAAAAAGAAGGGGTGTTTCTAATAAAGTGGCCGGTCAGAGGAAAATGAAGGGGTGTTTCTAATAAAGTGGCCAGTCAGAGGAAAAAGAAGGGGTGTTTCTAATAAAGTGGCCAGTCAGAGGAAAAAGAAGGGGTGTTTCTAATAAAGTGGCCAGTCAGAGGAAAAAGAAGGGGTGTTTCTAATAAAGTGGCCAGTCAGAGGAAAAAGAAGGGGTGTTTCTAATAAAGTGGCCAGTCAGAGGAAAAAGAAGGGGTGTTTCTAATAAAGTGGCCAGTCAGAGGAAAAAGAAGGGGTGTTTCTAATAAAGTGGCCAGTCAGAGGAAGAACCAGGGGTGTTTCTAATAAAGTGGCCAGTCAGAGGAAGAACAAGGGGTGTTTCTAATAAAGTGGCCAGTCAGAGGAAAAACAAGGGGTGTTTCTAATAAAGTGGCCAGTCAGAGGAAAAAGAAGGGGTGTTTCTAATAAAGTGGCCAGTCAGAGGAAAAAGAAGGGGTGTTTCTAATAAAGTGGCCGGTCAGAGGAAGAACAAGGGGTGTTTCTAATAAAGTGGCCGGTCAGAGGAAGAACAAGGGGTGTTTCTAATAAAGTGGCCAGTCAGAGGAAGAACAAGGGGTGTTTCTAATAAAGTGGCCAGTGAGTGGAAAAAGAAGGGGTGTTTCTAATAAAGTGGCCAGTCAGAGGAAAAACAAGGGGTGTTTCTAATAAAGTGGCCAGTTAGAGGAAAAAGCGGTGTTTCTAATAAAGTGGCCAGTCAGAGGAAAAAGAAGGGGTGTTTCTAATAAAGTGGCCAGTCAGAGGAAGAACAAGGGGTGTTTCTAATAAAGTGGCCAGTCAGAGGAAAAAGAAGGGGTGTTTCTAATAAAGTGGCCAGTCAGAGGAAAAAGAAGGGGTGTTTCTAATAAAGTGGCCGGTCAGAGGAAAAAGAAGGGGTGTTTCTAATAAAGTGGCCAGTCAGAGGAAAAAGAAGGGGTGTTTCTAATAAAGTGGCCAGTCAGAGGAAAAAGAAGGGGTGTTTCTAATAAAGTGGCCAGTCAGAGGAAAAAGAAGGGGTGTTTCTAATAAAGTGGCCAGTCAGAGGAAAAAGAAGGGGTGTTTCTAATAAAGTGGCCAGTCAGAGGAAAAAGAAGGGGTGTTTCTAATAAAGTGGCCAGTCAGAGGAAAAAGAAGGGGTGTTTCTAATAAAGTGGCCAGTCAGAGGAAAAAGAAGGGGTGTTTCTAATAAAGTGGCCGGTCAGAGGAAGAACAAGGGGTGTTTCTAATAAAGTGGCCAGTCAGAGGAAAAAGAAGGGGTGTTTCTAATAAAGTGGCCGGTCAGAGGAAAATGAAGGGGTGTTTCTAATAAAGTGGCCAGTCAGAGGAAAAAGAAGGGGTGTTTCTAATAAAGTGGCCAGTCAGAGGAAAAAGAAGGGGTGTTTCTAATAAAGTGGCCGGTCAGAGGAAGAACAAGGGGTGTTTCTAATAAAGTGGCCAGTCAGAGGAAGAACAAGGGGTGTTTCTAATAAAGTGGCCAGTCAGAGGAAAAACAAGGGGTGTTTCTAATAAAGTGGCCAGTTAGAGGAAAAAGCGGTGTTTCTAATAAAGTGGCCAGTCAGAGGAAAAAGAAGGGGTGTTTCTAATAAAGTGGCCAGTCAGAGGAAGAACAAGGGGTGTTTCTAATAAAGTGGCCAGTCAGAGGAAAAAGAAGGGGTGTTTCTAATAAAGTGGCCAGTCAGAGGAAAAACAAGGGGTGTTTCTAATAAAGTGGCCAGTCAGAGGAAGAACCAGGGGTGTTTCTAATAAAGTGGCCGGTCAGAGGAAAATGAAGGGGTGTTTCTAATAAAGTGGCCGGTCAGAGGAAGAACAAGGGGTGTTTCTAATAAAGTGGCCAGTCAGAGGAAAAAGAAGGGGTGTTTCTAATAAAGTGGCCGGTCAGAGGAAAATGAAGGGGTGTTTCTAATAAAGTGGCCAGTCAGAGGAAAAAGAAGGGGTGTTTCTAATAAAGTGGCCAGTCAGAGGAAAAAGAAGGGGTGTTTCTAATAAAGTGGCCAGTCAGAGGAAAAAGAAGGGGTGTTTCTAATAAAGTGGCCAGTCAGAGGAAGAACAAGGGGTGTTTCTAATAAAGTGGCCAGTCAGAGGAAAAAGAAGGGGTGTTTCTAATAAAGTGGCCGGTCAGAGGAAGAACAAGGGGTGTTTCTAATAAAGTGGCCAGTCAGAGGAAAAAGAAGGGGTGTTTCTAATAAAGTGGCCGGTCAGAGGAAAATGAAGGGGTGTTTCTAATAAAGTGGCCAGTCAGAGGAAAAAGAAGGGGTGTTTCTAATAAAGTGGCCAGTCAGAGGAAAAAGAAGGGGTGTTTCTAATAAAGTGGCCAGTCAGAGGAAAAAGAAGGGGTGTTTCTAATAAAGTGGCCAGTCAGAGGAAAAAGAAGGGGTGTTTCTAATAAAGTGGCCAGTCAGAGGAAAAAGAAGGGGTGTTTCTAATAAAGTGGCCAGTCAGAGGAAAAAGAAGGGGTGTTTCTAATAAAGTGGCCAGTCAGAGGAAGAACCAGGGGTGTTTCTAATAAAGTGGCCAGTCAGAGGAAGAACAAGGGGTGTTTCTAATAAAGTGGCCAGTCAGAGGAAAAACAAGGGGTGTTTCTAATAAAGTGGCCAGTCAGAGGAAAAAGAAGGGGTGTTTCTAATAAAGTGGCCGGTCAGAGGAAAAAGAAGGGGTGTTTCTAATAAAGTGGCCGGTCAGAGGAAGAACAAGGGGTGTTTCTAATAAAGTGGCCAGTCAGAGGAAGAACAAGGGGTGTTTCTAATAAAGTGGCCAGTCAGAGGAAAAAGAAGGGGTGTTTCTAATAAAGTGGCCAGTCAGAGGAAAAACAAGGGGTGTTTCTAATAAAGTGGCCAGTCAGAGGAAAAACAAGGGGTGTTTCTAATAAAGTGGCCAGTTAGAGGAAAAAGCGGTGTTTCTAATAAAGTGGCCAGTCAGAAGAAAAAGAAGGGGTGTTTCTAACAAAGTGGCCAGTCAGAGGAAAAAGAAGGGGTGTTTCTAATAAAGTGGCCAGTCAGAGGAAGAACAAGGGGTGTTTCTAATAAAGTGGCCAGTCAGAGGAAAAAGAAGGGGTGTTTCTAATAAAGTGGCCAGTCAGAGGAAAAACAAGGGGTGTTTCTAATAAAGTGGCCAGTCAGAGGAAGAACCAGGGGTGTTTCTAATAAAGTGGCCAGTCAGAGGAAAAAGAAGGGGTGTTTCTAATAAAGTGGCCAGTCAGAGGAAAAAGAAGGGGTGTTTCTAATAAAGTGGCCAGTCAGAGGAAAAAGAAGGGGTGTTTCTAATAAAGTGGCCGGTCAGAGGAAGAACAAGGGGTGTTTCTAATAAAGTGGCCAGTCAGAGGAAAAAGAAGGGGTGTTTCTAATAAAGTGGCCGGTCAGAGGAAAATGAAGGGGTGTTTCTAATAAAGTGGCCAGTCAGAGGAAAAAGAAGGGGTGTTTCTAATAAAGTGGCCAGTCAGAGGAAAAAGAAGGGGTGTTTCTAATAAAGTGGCCAGTCAGAGGAAAAAGAAGGGGTGTTTCTAATAAAGTGGCCAGTCAGAGGAAAAACAAGGGGTGTTTCTAATAAAGTGGCCAGTCAGAGGAAGAACCAGGGGTGTTTCTAATAAAGTGGCCGGTCAGAGGAAAAAGAAGGGGTGTTTCTAATAAAGTGGCCAGTCAGAGGAAAATGAAGGGGTGTTTCTAATAAAGTGGCCAGTCAGAGGAAAATGAAGGGGTGTTTCTAATAAAGTGGCCAGTCAGAGGAAAAAGAAGGGGTGTTTCTAATAAAGTGGCCAGTCAGAGGAAAAAGAAGGGGTGTTTCTAATAAAGTGGCCAGTCAGAGGAAGAACAAGGGGTGTTTCTAATAAAGTGGCCAGTCAGAGGAAAAAGAAGGGGTGTTTCTAATAAAGTGGCCAGTCAGAGGAAAAAGAAGGGGTGTTTCTAATAAAGTGGCCGGTCAGAGGAAAAAGAAGGGGTGTTTCTAATAAAGTGGCCAGTCAGAGGAAAAAGAAGGGGTGTTTCTAATAAAGTGGCCAGTCAGAGGAAAAAGAAGGGGTGTTTCTAATAAAGTGGCCAGTCAGAGGAAGAACAAGGGGTGTTTCTAATAAAGTGGCCAGTCAGAGGAAAAAGAAGGGGTGTTTCTAATAAAGTGGCCAGTCAGAGGAAAAAGAAGGGGTGTTTCTAATAAAGTGGCCGGTCAGAGGAAGAACAAGGGGTGTTTCTAATAAAGTGGCCAGTCAGAGGAAAAACAAGGGGTGTTTCTAATAAAGTGGCCAGTCAGAGGAAAAAGAAGGGGTGTTTCTAATAAAGTGGCCGGTCAGAGGAAAAAGAAGGGGTGTTTCTAATAAAGTGGCCAGTCAGAGGAAGAACCAGGGGTGTTTCTAATAAAGTGGCCAGTCAGAGGAAGAACAAGGGGTGTTTCTAATAAAGTGGCCAGTCAGAGGAAAAACAAGGGGTGTTTCTAATAAAGTGGCCAGTCAGAGGAAAAAGAAGGGGTGTTTCTAACAAAGTGGCCAGTCAGAGGAAAAAGAAGGGGTGTTTCTAATAAAGTGGCCAGTCAGAGGAAGAACAAGGGGTGTTTCTAATAAAGTGGCCAGTCAGAGGAAAAAGAAGGGGTGTTTCTAATAAAGTGGCCAGTCAGAGGAGAAACAAGGGGTGTTTCTAATAAAGTGGCCAGTCAGAGGAAGAACCAGGGGTGTTTCTAATAAAGTGGCCAGTCAGAGGAAAAAGAAGGGGTGTTTCTAATAAAGTGGCCAGTCAGAGGAAGAACAAGGGGTGTTTCTAATAAAGTGGCCAGTTAGAGGAAAAAGAAGGGGTGTTTCTAATAAAGTGGCCAGTCAGAGGAAGAACAAGGGGTGTTTCTAATAAAGTGGCCAGTCAGAGGAAAAAGAAGGGGTGTTTCTAATAAAGTGGCCAGTCAGAGGAAGAACAAGGGGTGTTTCTAATAAAGTGGCCAGTCAGAGGAAAAAGGGGTGTTTCTAATAAAGTGGCCAGTCAGAGGAAAAAGAAGGGGTGTTTCTAATAAAGTGGCCAGTCAGAGGAAAAAGAAGGGGTGTTTCTAATAAAGTGGCCAGTCAGAGGAAGAACAAGGGGTGTTTCTAATAAAGTGGCCAGTCAGAGGAAAAAGAAGGGGTGTTTCTAATAAAGTGGCCAGTCAGAGGAAGAACAAGGGGTGTTTCTAATAAAGTGGCCAGTCAGAGGAAAAACAAGGGGTGTTTCTAATAAAGTGGCCAGTCAGAGGAAAAAGAAGGGGTGTTTCTAATAAAGTGGCCAGTCAGAGGAAAAAGAAGGGGTGTTTCTAATAAAGTGGCCAGTCAGAGGAAAAAGAAGGGGTGTTTCTAATAAAGTGGCCAGTCAGAGGAAGAACAAGGGGTGTTTCTAATAAAGTGGCCAGTCAGAGGAAAAAGAAGGGGTGTTTCTAATAAAGTGGCCAGTCAGAGGAAAAACAAGGGGTGTTTCTAATAAAGTGGCCAGTCAGAGGAAGAACCAGGGGTGTTTCTAATAAAGTGGCCAGTCAGAGGAAAAAGAAGGGGTGTTTCTAATAAAGTGGCCAGTCAGAGGAAAAAGAAGGGGTGTTTCTAATAAAGTGGCCAGTCAGAGGAAAAAGAAGGGGTGTTTCTAATAAAGTGGCCAGTCAGAGGAAAAAGAAGGGGTGTTTCTAATAAAGTGGCCAGTCAGAGGAAGAACAAGGGGTGTTTCTAATAAAGTGGCCAGTCAGAGGAAAAAGAAGGGGTGTTTCTAATAAAGTGGCCGGTCAGAGGAAGAACCAGGGGTGTTTCTAATAAAGTGGCCGGTCAGAGGAAAAAGAAGGGGTGTTTCTAATAAAGTGGCCAGTCAGAGGAAAAAGAAGGGGTGTTTCTAATAAAGTGGCCAGTCAGAGGAAAAAGAAGGGGTGTTTCTAATAAAGTGGCCGGTCAGAGGAAGAACAAGGGGTGTTTCTAATAAAGTGGCCAGTCAGAGGAAAAAGAAGGGGTGTTTCTAATAAAGTGGCCAGTCAGAGGAAAAAGGGGTGTTTCTAATAAAGTGGCCAGTCAGAGGAAAAAGAAGGGGTGTTTCTAATAAAGTGGCCAGTCAGAGGAAAAAGAAGGGGTGTTTCTAATAAAGTGGCCAGTCAGAGGAAAAAGAAGGGGTGTTTCTAATAAAGTGGCCAGTCAGAGGAAAAAGAAGGGGTGTTTCTAATAAAGTGGCCGGTCAGAGGAAGAACAAGGGGTGTTTCTAATAAAGTGGCCAGTCAGAGGAAAAAGAAGGGGTGTTTCTAATAAAGTGGCCAGTCAGAGGAAAAAGGGGTGTTTCTAATAAAGTGGCCGGTCAGAGGAAGAACAAGGGGTGTTTCTAATAAAGTGGCCGGCGAGTGGCACTGTACGAGGCGCTGTACCAGCAGGGTCCAGCAGACGGCGCAGCTGCGTCTCCTGCAGAAGGTGATGGAATGGCCGGTTCTGCGTTACTACGCTCTGGAGCGCTGCAGAACCGTTTTGTCCGTTTAATTCCGAGCACAATGCCGCTGCAGCCCTTCAAGTCGTTCCTTCTGATTAAAAGAACCTTGAGGGCTGGTGCCAAAGGACGAGGCACTGAGGCAGAACGGCCGGATTTAAAGACCTGTCGTCTGAGGTCATGAATGGAAGGACACGTGGAAAGCCATTAAAACTCCTCTGTCACTCTCACCGACCGCCTCAGCCTCAGCCTCAGCCTCAGCCTCAGCCTCGGAGCGGAGAGGGCTATGAATATAAACATGAGCAGAACCCAGACTGGCCTCCGCTTGGACCGCCAGGGAAAACGTCCCTCTGCCTTCAGAGCTCCGGCGCTGAGGTTTACGGCTCCGGTGTGGCCTCCTGCTTCTGGTTTAGGTTTAGAGATATTTGTGGACGTATCGGTTCTTTTCTTTGAGACTACAAACTGGATGACCAGTTAGCACCACGATCGTTGGTGGGATAGAAGCTTCCACTGGCTGACCGTCTACAGGTGGAGTGTTTTGGACGGTGAATACACGAGGACACTAATTTCAGTGTTTTGGGGGGAAATGGTTCATATTTCTGTGTGTGAAGTTCTGAAGTGTCTGAGAC
>NC_051222.1:927503-962503 GCF_015220715.1 Pygocentrus nattereri | reverse complement strand
CTGTTGTTCTCTGGTTTCTCTGGCTAGCTTTAGATCTAGCTGCTCTTTGGTGATCCGTTAGCATTATAGTCTCAGGTTAATATTCGCTCTTATTAGCTTTTGTTTCTCCAACTTTAGCATTGGCTTTAGCTTTAGCTGGCTTTAGCTTGACTTGTGGTTTTAGCATTTAGCTTCTTCAGAAGCTGCTGTTAGCTTTAGTTTCTCCAGTTAGCTTAAGCTAGCGTTAGCTTTAATGAAAAAAACTGAAGACTTGGCTTTTTTTATCACACCGTGTTCATTACCTTACCTGCCTTCCGGCTACGTGTTTACGTATGTAAATCAGTGATGCTTAGTAATAAATGCTTAAACCCCACCAATTAGCATGGAGCTAACGCTTTGCCTACATTAACCCACACCGTGTTCTCCTAAAGGTCATGTAGGTCACGGGGTCAGCTGGTGTAAACTCCCATTACTTAGCAACATTAGCCTTGAAGCTATTTGAAGCTAACCTGGCTAAACATTAGCGGTTGGGCTACATTTGAGGTAAGGGTTGAATTTGTAATCGGTTCCCTAACGGCGTCTCGCTTTGTCTTCCCTGTAGAGCTTCTGCCCAGACTCTGCTGGAGGAAGTGGACTCTAGAACCAGCAGCTGACATCAGCATCGGGGCAGGTTGGCGCTGGAGTACCGCTAAAGTGCTCACAGTGCAGGTAGTAATTATGGAACATCTACTGCAGTGGAGGCACTTCTAGCAGTACTCTGGCCATGACCGTTCCCCGCACCCCGTTCCCCGCACCCCGTCCCCGGTGCCCCAGCCCTCAGCGAGCGCTAACTAGCGGCTTTGTGCTAAGGTGCATCTAGTGCAGTAGTGGAGTAGATTAGCAGCTACTGCGCTAAGTGCTCCTTCAGGCAGGAAGGTCTGTGATTGGCGTCGTACGCACAGCGTCTTCCTCCATTTCGTTCTCGGTTCGGTTCTCTGCTGGTTCTGTGTGGAACCGATGGTGGCAGCTGCTTTGTGAAGCAGCAGTTACGCATATTAACAGCTCAGGCCTCCATGCAGCACAAGAAGAACCAGAATACTGGTGATAAAGTTCTTCTGGTTCGTGACCGTGGGCGTGGCCATGCCATGGGCGTGGCCGTGATGCGTTCTCTTCAAGCTAGCTAACGTAGCTTAGCGTAGCCTCCTTAGATAACGTTATCCTTCATTAGCTGCTCAACGTTAGCAGCTTTAGCTTCTCCGATTGCTTTTAACTGATCTTAGCTGTAGTTTCTAGCTGTAGTAGTAGTAGTTCTAGCTTTGGGTTCCGTAGCGGGCTTTGGGTTCTGACATGAACACCGATATTCGTGCAGCCTAATTCCAGCTCCAGACTATTAGCGTGCGATGCTCTGATGGCGTGACGCTACGTGAGGCTCCCGCCCTTTAGCGCCAAGCTTGGCGCTAGCAGGTGTGCTAATCTCAGGGTGACCCCAACGCTGAATGTGAATTTGACGAGTTTGGGCCTGAAGACTGTGAGGTTCTCAGGGGAGGTTCTCCTGTGGGTCCGTCCGAGTCTGAGCGGTGCTGACGTGCGTACGGTGCTGATGGCTTCTTTTTCCACGTTACGGCTGGCTGACGAGAACTGGGGTAATACCGGTTCTAAGGGGCGTTAGCTAGTGCTTTACTGACCAATATGCGGGTCAGCTGCCCGTGGCTGCGCTTCCTGAACTCAACTGAACAGGAGAAAGTCATGGTCTTAAAGCACGGGGGGGCGGGGCTACCCAGAATCCTCTGCGGTCTTGGGTTCTGTTTATTTATATAACTTATTTTCACGGTTTGATCAGTTCTTTTGAATCCGGGTTCCGGTCCTTGATTTCATAATCGCTCTGTAATCACAGCTCAGATCCAGAAGTTCTTACCAGTTCAGTAGCAGCTATTGTGAAATCCAGGACCGGAATCTGGATTTTAGGTTGATTTGATCTGCGCCCTTGAGGTTCTTCAAGGGTTCTTTAGTAAAGGGAGTGGTTCTGTTTAAAACCGTATGTTCTATATAGAACCATTCATGAGATGGTTTTAAATAGAACCATGCTTTTTACTAAAGAACCAGGCTTTGTGGGTGTTGCTGTGTTGTCGAGTGACTGCGGCTTCAAGCGCTGCCGTTTCATTGGCTCGATTAGTTAATTATTTACGATATTTCTGCTAATAACGATGATTGGCCACTGTTAAGGGCCAGTTATGCGCGTAGGCCGTATCGGTCTGACTCTGAAGGATTGATCTGTATACGCTCAATTGTCTACGCTCACTTTGTCTGAAGATGAATCATTTGAATGAATTTAATTAATTAATCATTAATTAATTTGTATTATGTTCCAATGGCTCTCTGTCTCTCTCTCTCTGTCTCTCTGTCTCTCTCTCTCTGTCTCTCTGTCTCTCTCTCTGTCTCTCTCTCTCTCTCTGTCTCTCTCTCTCTGTCTCTCTGTCTCTCTCTCTGTCTCTCTCTCTCTCTTTCTCTCTCTCTCTCTCTGTCTCTCTCTCTCTCTTTCTCTCTCTCTCTCTCTCTCTCTCTGTCTCTCTCTCTGTCTCTCTCTCTGTCTCTCTCTCTGTCTCTCTCTCTGTCTGTCTGTCTGTCTGTCTGTCTCTCTGTCTCTCTGTCTGTCTCTCTGTCTGTCTCTCTCTCTGTCTCTCTCTCTGTCTCTCTCTCTGTCTCTCTCTCTCTCTCTCTGTCTCTCTCTCTGTCTCTCTCTCTCTCTCTGTCTCTCTCTCTCTCTCTCTCTCTCTCTCTCTCTCTCTCTCTCTCTCTCTCTCTCTCTCTCTGCTGTTTTATTTTGGTCTGGCATATTTAAACGATTTTTACAGTTTCAGGTTTTTACGTCGGCGGCTGCGTTAGAAAGGTGGCCGCACGAACAGAGCTGGGTTTGTAGTTGACTGACCCGCCGGCCTCGATCAGTTTTGCAGGTTTGCGTCCAGCTTGATCCGAAGTCCGCTGTGCAAATCCACGCGAAACTGACGGAGACGGTGAAGTCTCCAGACGGTTCTGATCCGTTCCCCGCAGACTGGGAGCGGTGCTAATGCTCTGCGTGTGGACCGGCCTGTGCAGGACTGTGGACGTTCTCTCGGCGGGTGACCAATCAAAGGGGTAGCTCCACAGATTTCCCTGTGTCCCTGAGAACACTGGTGTGCATTAATGTTACACAGCTTAAGAAAACTGAGTAACAATGGATGAAGTTTTCTACACTTTTGATACTTATTAACAAATAAACATTAGCAGCCACCTGGAATACTGTCCTGTGTTTGCCTGTTTTTTTTTTTTTTTGCACCTCTTTTCAGGTGTGTATCATGTTTGTGTGTAATGTGGTGTTTTTGGATTAAATTTGATTCTCTCCCGCATTTAAACGCTTACGCTGGGTTTTATTTCAGTGTTTAAGTAACGAATGTGACATCATTTTATAATGAAATGTTTTGGTTTGGTCCAACGTTCCCGGATATGAGCCACGTTTAAATAAGATTTAAATAAGTTTAAATAAGTTCTTCAGATCTCTCCTCCGGAGGTTTCCTCCTGCTGTAGTTCTCAGACTGGGCTCGTCCTGCCCCCTGACCGGGCTCGTTAGCGGCTCCTGGTCAGCGGGAGCAGTGGAGTCCTCCTCCTGCGTGTTGGCGGTGAATTCCGTGATTCAGGCTGTTTTGCTCTGTTAGGTTGGAGTTTAAGGATCTCGTCTAAACTGCGTTTTTAAAAGCGCTGCAGGTCAAAATAAAGGAGGCTGTGGTGCGGTCGGTCAGTTCTCGCTGAAATACTGCCCACAGCTCCTATTTCTACTCCTACTACTCCTTCCTCCTCCTACTGTTACTACTCTTACTATTACTCCTTCTCCTACTACTACTATTACTCCTCCTTCTGCTACTACTACTACTACTATTGCTCATCCTCCTCCTCCTTCTATTACTACTCCTACTATTATTATTACTACTCCTATTACTATTATTACTACTATTCCTACTACTGCTGTTTCTTTTCCTCCTATTATTATTACTCCTACTACTACTACTACTCCTCCATCTGCTACTATTACTCCTCCTCCTACTACTATCACCCCTTCTCCTACTACTACTACTGCTCCTACTACTACTACTATTACTTCTCTTCCTCCTCCTCCTACTACTACTACTACTACTATTGCTCATCCTACTCCTCCTACTATTACTACTCCTACTACTACTACTACTATTATTACTACTCCTCCCTATTACTATTATTATTACTACTACTCCTACTACTCCTACTAATATTATTATTATTATTATTATTATTACTACTCCTATTACTATTATTACTCCTACTACTATTACTCCTCCTCCTCCTACTATTACTCCTCCTACTGGTACTGTTACTACTACTATTACTCCTACTCCTCCTACTACTCCTACTACTTTTGCTCCTCCTCCTACTACTGTTTACACCCCTGATAAACGGCTCTAAATGAATAAGTTTTGAGAACATGAATAGAAATGAGTTTATTTACATATGCTGACTTTATTCTTTGCCGTTGTGATGAAGCTCAGGCCGTGCAGTAGAATGGACTGATGATGATGAGAAGAGGTGCTGTCAGCAGGGTGCAGTTCCCGGGTCCGCCGGCAGGCGCCGCTGCTGTTCCCAGTCCGAGCTGGAGTGAGGTGGGAGTGTAAACTCGGCGATCTGTTGATCCTCGCGCGCCGCTCGCGCCGCCACTGTCCCGCGCTCCGTCGGCGAGTGAGTGAGTTTACCTGGATCTCTCAGATTACCCGGATTAACCTGGTCGCTGAGGATGATGATGAAGCTGGAGCTCGCGCTGCTGCTGTGACCCTCGCGCTGCTGCTGTGCTGTGTTGGCTCGCGCTCGCGCTCGCGCTCGTGCTGTGCTCCGCTCCGCTCCAGGCTCGCGCCGGTGATGATGGCTCTCGGGCTGCCGTGGCTCGCTCTGAGTCTCGCGGCGCTCACTCAGCTGAGCGCGTGCAATCCACACACGTGCGCCGTAGTGAGGCGAGAGTTCGTTCAGCGCCACATGGGAGAGGGCAGGAGCGTGCCGGACGCACCTCGGACAGGTAAGGGGGGGGCAGGCAGGACGGACCTGCTGGACACACAGTGGGGCAGAACCACCTGGAGTACCGGACAGTGGGAGGCGGCAGAGTTTATAGAGTTTATCCACAAACGATATTAAACACAGTGACTCCAAACTTCTGAACGGTGGGGCAGGTGGGGCAGGTGGGGGTGGTGTATGGGTTGTAGAGTGGACTTGGGGGTCAGATTCAGTCTACAGAGATCAGATCTATTAAATCTAGACCGTGAATCCAGTTTGCAGTTCTGGATTTTGTAATGACTGGTAGGCATTGCAGTTCCGGGCCAATCAGTCACATCAAGTCAGGTCCAGGACTGGAACCTGGATTAAAGGTCCAGATTTAAAGACTTCTGATCTGTTCATGGACAGGCTAAACAATGGGCATGAAGTTCTGGTAGGCTCTATAGAAGGAGCAGGGAGGTCAGGTAGAGGTTATAGGATGGACATGGAGCTCGGGTGAGGTCTTTAAAATGGACATGAAGGTCAGGTGAGGTCTTTAAAATGGACATGAAGGTCAGATAAGGTCTTTAAAATGGACATGAATTTCAGATAAGGTCTTTAAAATGGACATGAAGTTCAGGTGAGGTCTTTAAGATAGACATGAATTTCAGATAAGGTCTTTAAAATGGACATGAAGTTCAGGTGAGGTCTTTAAGATGGACATGAAGTTCAGATAAGGTCTTTAAAATGGACATGAAGTTCAGGTGAGGTCTTTAAGATGGACATGAAGGTCAGGTGAGGTCTTTAAAATGGACATGAAGGTCAGATAAGGTCTTTAAAATGGACATGAATTTCAGATAAGGTCTTTAAAATGGACATGAAGTTCAGGTGAGGTCTTTAAGATAGACATGAATTTCAGATAAGGTCTTTAAAATGGACATGAAGTTCAGGTGAGGTCTTTAAGATGGACATGAAGTTCAGATAAGGTCTTTAAAATGGACATGAAGTTCAGGTGAGGTCTTTAAGATGGACATGAAGTTCAGATAAGGTCTTTAAAATGGACATGAAGTTCAGGTGAGGTCTTTAAGATGGACATGAAGTTCAGATAAGGTCTTTAAAATGGACATGAAGTTCAGGTGAGGTCTTTAAGATGGACATAAAGGTCAGGTGAGGTCAGGAGTGGCTGATCTTTCTGCTGAACGTCTGTATGCGCCGTGCATGACGGGAGTGTTGAGAGGACTGGAGACGTGAACTTTACTGTTTATATTTCTCTGAGAAGTCCAAGCGCTGAAACTGAGACGATCCTGTTTGTTTATCTCGGGATTTTGAAAACGCTGTGATCTGCTGGTTGTTTACCAGTACGCAGGCGTCTCTACGCACTGGTGCGCTGTGTTTTCACCCATTTCCTCGGATTCTGGTCTGATAAGGCGGTGATTTTGGGGAATTTTTGGATCTTTTACGGATGAACAGCTCAAACTGCTTTACAGCCGGGAGAGAAAACGGCAGTAAAGTAAACCAGAAACGCGCTTCTCCTGACGAAACGCTGTCGGTTGCCCAACTTAAATGGTTCCCACTTCCTGCTGGGTTATTGCTGGTTGCTATGGTGTTGCTATAGTTTTGCTGTGTGGTTGCTAGTTGGTTATCATGCTGTTAAGGCATTGCTATGCTTTCCCAGGTGGTTGCTATGGTGTTGCTAAGTGGCTGCTATGTGGTTTCTATGGTGTTGTTAAATGGTTGCTATGGATTTGCTGTGTGGTTGTTAGTTGGTTGCTGTCATGTTTCTAAGGTTTTGGTTTGGTTTCACAGATGGTTGCCATGGTGTTACTAAGTGGCTGCTATGTGGTTGCTAAGATGTTACTGGGTGATTGCTAGGTGGTTGCTATAGTGCTGCTGAGTGATTCCTAGTTGGTTGCTACAGTGTTGCTATGGTTTACCAAGTGGTTGCTATGGTGTGGCTAATTGGCTGCTAGGTGGTTGCTATGGTGCTGTTATGTGGTTGCTATTGTGTTGTGTAGTTGCTATGGTGTTGCAGTTTGATTGCTAGGTGGTTGCTTTGGTGTTGCTGAGTGGTTGCTAGTTGGTTGCTATTGTGCAGCTAAGGTGTTTCTATGGTTTCCCAGGTGGTTGCTATAGTATTTCTAAGTGGCTGCTAAGTGGTTACTGTGGTGATGATGTTGCTATGGTATTACAGGAGGGTGCTAGGATGTTGCTTGGTCGGTGGTTGATATGATATATAACAGTTGGAAAACTGTGTGACGGGTTACGCGACAAAAATCCTGCAGTAAAATAAGAAAAATTTAAAGTGATACGGCAAAAAAAAGCACAATCCATCATAAAAAAGAAAACCTTAATCAGATTAAAGGATCATTAAAATAACCCAAAACTAAGTAAGAAAAAAATAAATCACTGCCCACATTTTCCCAACATCTCGTCCGGCTTCCTGCCTGCTGACCTTTCCCGGTGCTGTGTTAGTGCCGTGTCCTCTGATGTGTCTGTTCTGGAAGTGATTGAAGTCTTCAGACGCTGGAGTTTGTACATCTGATCTGAAGTTTCTTCACGGCACTGAAGTCTGAGAGCACAAAGAGTTTTGTTTTTTCCTCTGATCCATCTTATCCTGCCATCTCCAAAGGGCGAGAGAGGCGAGGCTCAGTGCCAGGGTGTTTTGGAGTCATGTATTGTTTACAGTCTGAGTGCCAAAAAAAGCAGCACCACTTTACTTCACAAGACAGCGCTCACTGGCGGAGACTAATCCCCGGCTTTGTATGCGGGGCTTTATGGAGTTAGACTCGGCAGGCCGGGCTGTGAGAAGTGAAGAGAGATTTATTTGTTGTTGTTAGTCATCATTGCTGATGTGTGACTTGCAGCATCTTTGGCTTGAACATGTGCCAAGTGTAAGTGCTGATCAGTGAACACCTTCAGTCATTCTAAACTGTATAGAGTTCACTCCAGCTGGCGCTCGACCCCCAGCTGTTATAGCAACGAGGAGACCGCTGTGTGATCATAAGGCTGGACATTAGGGGACAGGGAAAGACACAAAGGCTGGGCAAGGTAAGAACTAAAGGACTGACATATCAAGGACAGATAAGGGCTAAAATCTGGACAGACTAAGGACTGATAAGGGCTAAAGGATGGATAGCGTGATAAGGGCTAAAGGATGAATAGCGTGATAAGGGCTAAAGGATGGATAGCGTGATAAGGGCTAAAGGATGGATAGCGTGATAAGGGCTAAAGGATGGATAGCGTGATAAGGGCTAAAGGATGGATAGCGTGATGAGGGCTAAAGGATGGATAGCGTGATAAGGGCTAAAGGATGGATGGCGTGATGAGGGCTAAAGGATGGATGGCGTGATGAGGGCTAAAGGATGGATAGCGTGATGAGGGCTAAAGGATGGATGGCGTGATGAGGGCTAAAGGATGGATAGCGTGATGAGGGCTAAAGGATGGATAGCGTGATGGACAGGATGCACAGTCCATTGAGAAATATGTGCAAAGGGCGGAAAACATTGAGGAGAGACAGGGGATAAACAATGGAAACTCCATGGACAACTAAATGCTAAAGGCTGGACAAAGAGGACAGAAAAGGAATAAAGGATGGACACACTGAGGACAGATAAGGAATAAAGGATGGACACACTGAGGACAGATAAGGAATAAAGCATGGGCACACTGAGGACAGATAAGGAATAAAGGATGGACACACTGAGGACAGATAAGGAATAAAGCATGGGCACACTGAGGACAGATAAGGAATAAAGGATGGACACACTGAGGACAGATAAGGAATAAAGGATGGACACACTGAGGACAGATAAGGAATAAAGGATGGACACACTGAGGACAGATAAGAGCTAACAGATGGACACACTGAGGACAGATAAGGAATAAAGGATGGACACACTGAGGACAGATAAGAGCTAACAGATGGACACATTGAGGACAGATAAGGAATAAAGGATGGACACACTGATGTGATGACAGATAAGGAATAAAGGATGGACACACTGATGACAGATAAGGAATAAAGGATGGACACACTGAGGACAGATAAGGAATAAAGGATGGACACACTGATGACAGATAAGGAATAAAGGATGGACACACTGATGTGATGACAGATAAGGAATAAAGGATGGACACACTGATGACAGATAAGGAATAAAGGATGGACACACTGAGGACAGATAAGGAATAAAGGATGGACACACTGATGACAGATAAGGAATAAAGGATGGACACACTGAGGACAGATAAGGAATAAAGCATGGACACACTGAGGACAGATAAGGAGTAAAGGATGGACACACTGATGACAGAAAAGGAATAAAGGATGGACACACTGAGGACAGATAAGAGCTAATGGATGGACACACTGATGACAGATAAGGAATAAAGCATGGACACACTGAGGACAGATAAGGAATAAAGGATGGACACACTGATGACAGAAAAGGAATAAAGGATGGACACACTGAGGACAGATAAGGAATAAAGGATGGACACACTGAGGACAGATAAGGAATAAAGCATGGACACACTGAGGACAGATAAGAGCTAATGGATGGACACAATGAGGACAGATAAGGAATAAAGGATGGACACACTGAGGACAGATAAGGAATAAAGGATGGACACACTGAGGACAGATAAGGAATAAAGGATGGACACACTGAGGACAGAAAAGAGCTAATGGATGGACACACTGAGGACAGATAAGGAATAAAGCATGGACACACTGAGGACAGAAAAGAGCTAATGGATGGATACACTGAGGACAGATAAGGAATATAGGATGGACACACTGAGTACAGAAAAAGAATAAAGGATGGACACACTGAGGACAGAAAAGGAATAAAGGATGGACACACTGAGGACAGATAAGAGCTAATGGATGGACACACTGATGACCGATAAGGAATAAAGGATGGACACACTGAGGACAGAAGAGCTAACGGTTGGACACACTGAGGACAGATCAGAGCTTAAGGATGGACACACTGAGGACAGATCAGAGCTTAATGATGGACACACTGAGGACAGGTAAGAGCTAATTGATGGACACACTGAGTACAGATAAAAGCTAGTCTTGATAAAATAAAGAGAATTAAGAGCTAAAAGCTGGACACACCGAGAACAGATAATGGATAAAGGATGGACATGCTGAGGACAGATATGGGCTAAAGGATTGATCTACCAAAGATAGGTAACAGCTAAAGGCTGGACGCTCCGAGGACAGATGAGAGCTGAAGGCTAGATAAAATGAGTAGGAGTAAGGGCTAAAGGCTGGACACAATGAGGCCAGATGAGGCATAGGGCTGGATAAAATAAGTAGGAGTGAGGAGTAAGGGCTAAAAGCTGGACGCTCCGAGGACAGATGAGGGTTGGGGCTGGATAAAATGAGTAGGAGTAACGGCTAGAATCTGGACGCTCCGAGGACAGATGAGGGTTGGGGCTGGATAAAACGAGTAGGAGTAACGGCTAGAAGCTGGACGCTCCGAGGACAGATGAGGGTTGGGGCTGGATAAAATGAGTACGAGTAATGGCTAGAAGCTGGACGCTCTGAGGACAGCTTAAGGTCGGGGCTGGATAAAACGAGCTGGAGTAACGGCTAAAAGCTGGACGCTCCGAGGACAGATGAGGGTTGGGGCTGGATAAAACGAGGAGAAGTAAGGGCTGACAGCTGGACACTCCGAGGACAGATAAGGGTTGGGGCTGGATAAAACGAGGAGAAGTAAGGGCTGACAGCTGGATGCTCTGAGGACAGATGAGGGTTGGGGCTGGATAAAACGAGGAGAAGTAAGGGCTGACAGCTGGATGCTCTGAGGACAGATGAGGGTTGGGGCTGGATAAAATGAGGAGAAGTAAGGGCTGACAGCTGGACACTCTGAGGACATATGAGGGTCGGGGCTGGTTAAAACGAGGAGAAGTAAGAGCTGACAGCTGGATGCTCTGAGGACAGATGAGGGTTGGGGCTGGATAAAACGAGGAGAAGTAAGGGCTGACAGCTGGACACTCCGAGGACATATGAGGGTCAGGGCTGGTTAAAACGAGGAGAAGTAAGAGCTGACAGCTGGATGCTCTGAGGACAGATGAGGGTTGGGGCTGGATAAAATGAGGAGAAGTAAGGGCTGACAGCTGGACACTCCGAGGACATATGAGGGTCGGGGCTGGTTAAAACGAGGAGAAGTAAGAGCTGACAGCTGGATGCTCTGAGGACAGATGAGGGTTGGGGCTGGATAAAACGAGGAGAAGTAAGGGCTGACAGCTGGACACTCTGAGGACATATGAGGGTCAGGGCTGGTTAAAACGAGGAGAAGTAAGAGCTGACAGCTGGATGCTCCGAGGACAGATGATTGTTGGGACTGATATAATGGGACAGAGAAGAGTGAGTTATGAAAGCGGGACGTGAGGGTTTGGGTGTCGTTGGTACGGATGTGTGTAGAGCAGCTGAAACTCCAGTTGTGTTACTGCAATGACACAATGACTCAAGTAGCGGTAAAGATCATCAATCAAAGAAAAGTCGAGTAAAAGCTCTAACGCTCTGTTTTAGGACTGTTCTGTCAGCAGAGTCGGTTTGATGTCCTGCTCTGTTAGCAGTGCTTCTGTCTGAGAGGTGGTGGCGCGACTCAGGCTGCTGTTAGCAGAACACTGTTCTCAGATCTGTGGGAAGGACAAATTGCTGGGCTTTAGCCGTGCTAATGGACCGTAATTGTCTCGAGCAGGGCTAAACCGTTATTAACGTGGTGTAATGGAGGGGACGCGGCTCTGCCCATAAACAAGATCAAAGAGAGCGAGCTCAGCGTCCAGCCGGGCAGCAGGCTGTTTTCCTCACAGGGGCTCACAGGAATTGGGTGTTTGGAGAGAGGAGCCTTAAAGCCTTGCACAACTCACCAAGCTGAGCAGGGAAGCTTTTCTCACGCCAGACGTCTCCTCACTTCAGAAATGTGGGGTGAGCGCCATTTAGTGCTCATGGGAAAGCTGTGTGCTTGGAACTGGTATACCACTGGAGCACTGAAGACCATCTTTCACCAGCAATTTGGTGCCAAAGTCTGTCAGAGCGACTGTGTGGATCATATGAACATTATAGAGCTTTTTAAATGAAACAGTAGAAGCCGTATCGCCCCCTACGCTTCCTGTAGTGTATTACAGTCTGTCAGAGCGACTGTGTGGATCATATGAACATTATAGAGCTTTTTAAATGAAACAGTAGAAACCGTATCGCCCCCTACGCTTCCTGTAGTGTATTACAGTCTGTCAGAGCGACTGTGTGGATCATATGAACATTATAGAGCTTTTTAAATGAAACAGTAGAAGCCGTATCGCCCCCTACGCTTCCTGTAGTGTATTACAGTCTGTCAGAGCGACTGTGTGGATCATATGAACATTATAGAGCTTTTTAAATGAAACAGTAGAAGCCGTATCGCCCCCTACGCTTCCTGTAGTGTATTACAGTCTGTCAGAGCGACTGTGTGGATCATATGAACATTATAGAGCTTTTTAAATGAAACAGTAGAAGCCGTATCGCCCCCTACGCTTCCTGTAGTGTATTACAGTCTGTCAGAGCGACTGTGTGGATCATATGAACATTATAGAGCTTTTTAAATGAAACAGTAGAAGCCGTATCGCCCCCTACGCTTCCTGTAGTGTATTACAGTCTGTCAGAGCGACTGTGTGGATCATATGAACATTATAGAGCTTTTTAAATGAAACAGTAGAAGCCGTATCGCCCCCTACGCTTCCTGTAGTGTATTACAGTCTGTCAGAGCGACTGTGTGGATCATATGAACATTATAGAGCTTTTTAAATGAAACAGTAGAAGCCGTATCGCCCCCTACGCTTCCTGTAGTGTATTACAGTCTGTCAGAGCGACTGTGTGGATCATATGATCATTATAGAGCTTTTTAAATGAAACAGTAGAAGCCGTATCGCCCCCTACGCTTCCTGTAGTGTATTACAGTCTGTCAGAGCGACTGTGTGGATCATATGAACATTATAGAGCTTTTTAAATGAAACAGTAGAAGCCGTATCGCCCCCTACGCTTCCTGTAGTGTATTACAGTCTGTCAGAGCGACTGTGTGGATCATATGAACATTATAGAGCTTTTTAAATGAAACAGTAGAAGCCGTATCGCCCCCTACGCCTCCTGTAGTGTATTACAGTCTGTCAGAGCGACTGTGTGGATCATATGAACATTATAGAGCTTTTTAAATGAAACAGTAGAAGCCGTATCGCCCCCTACGCTTCCTGTAGTGTATTACAGTCTGTCAGAGCGACTGTGTGGATCATATGAACATTATAGAGCTTTTTAAATGAAACAGTAGAAGCCGTATCGCCCCCTACGCTTCCTGTAGTGTATTACAGTCTGTCAGAGCAACTGTGTGGATCATATGAACATTATAGAGCTTTTTAAATGAAACAGTAGAAGCCGTATCGCCCCCTACGCTTCCTGTAGTGTATTACAGTCTGTCAGAGCGACTGTGTGGATCATATGAACATTATAGAGCTTTTTAAATGAAACAGTAGAAGCCGTATCGCCCCCTACGCTTCCTGTAGTGTATTACAGTCTGTCAGAGCGACTGTGTGGATCATATGAACATTATAGAGCTTTTTAAATGAAACAGTAGAAGCCGTATCGCCCCCTACGCCTCCTGTAGTGTATTACAGTCTGTCAGAGCGACTGTGTGGATCATATGAACATTATAGAGCTTTTTAAATGAAACAGTAGAAGCCGTATCGCCCCCTACGCTTCCTGTAGTGTATTACAGTCTGTCAGAGCGACTGTGTGGATCATATGAACATTATAGAGCTTTTTAAATGAAGCAGTATAAGCCGTATCGCCCCCTACGCTTCCTGTAGTGTATTACAGTCTGTCAGAGCGACTGTGTGGATCATATGAACATTATAGAGCTTTTTAAATGAAGCAGTAGAAGCCGTATCGCCCCCTACGCTTCCTGTAGTGTATTACAGTCTGTCAGAGCGACTGTGTGGATCATATGAACATTATAGAGCTTTTTAAATGAAACAGTAGAAGCCGTATCGCCCTCTACGCCTCCTGTAGTGTATTACAGTCTGTCAGAGCGACTGTGTGGATCATATGAATATTATAGAGCTTTTTAAATGAAACAGTAGAAGCCGTATCGCCCCCTACGCTTCCTGTAGTGTATTACAGTCTGTCAGAGCGACTGTGTGGATCATATGAACATTATAGAGCTTTTTAAATGAAACAGTAGAAGCCGTATCGCCCCCTACGCCTCCTGTAGTGTATTACAGTCTGTCAGAGCGACTGTGTGGATCATATGAACATTATAGAGCTTTTTAAATGAAACAGTAGAAGCCGTATCGCCCCCTACGCTTCCTGTAGTGTATTACAGTCTGTCAGAGCGACTGTGTGGATCATATGAACATTATAGAGCTTTTTAAATGAAACAGTAGAAGCCGTATCGCCCCCTACGCTTCCTGTAGTGTATTACAGTCTGTCAGAGCGACTGTGTGGATCATATGAACATTATAGAGCTTTTTAAATGAAACAGTAGAAGCCGTATCGCCCCCTACGCTTCCTGTAGTGTATTACAGTCTGTCAGAGCGACTGTGTGGATCATATGAACATTATAGAGCTTTTTAAATGAAACAGTAGAAGCCGTATCGCCCCCTACGCTTCCTGTAGTGTATTACAGTCTGTCAGAGCGACTGTGTGGATCATATGAACATTATAGAGCTTTTTAAATGAAACAGTAGAAGCCGTATCGCCCCCTACGCTTCCTGTAGTGTATTACAGTCTGTCAGAGCGACTGTGTGGATCATATGAACATTATAGAGCTTTTTAAATGAAGCAGTATAAGCCGTATCGCCCCCTACGCTTCCTGTAGTGTATTACAGTCTGTCAGAGCGACTGTGTGGATCATATGAACATTATAGAGCTTTTTAAATGAAGCAGTAGAAGCCGTATCGCCCCCTACGCTTCCTGTAGTGTATTACAGTCTGTCAGAGTGACTGTGTGGATCATATGAACATTATAGAGCTTTTTAAATGAAACAGTAGAAGCCGTATCGCCCTCTACGCCTCCTGTAGTGTATTACAGTCTGTCAGAGCGACTGTGTGGATCATATGAATATTATAGAGCTTTTTAAATGAAACAGTAGAAGCCGTATCGCCCCCTACGCTTCCTGTAGTGTATTACAGTCTGTCAGAGCGACTGTGTGGATCATATGAACATTATAGAGCTTTTTAAATGAAATATTAGAAGCCGTATCGCCCCCTACGCTTCCTGTAGTGTATTACAGTCTGTCAGAGCGACTGTGTGGATCATATGAATATTATAGAGCCTTTTAAATGAAACAGTAGAAGCCGTATCGCCCCCTACGCTTCCTGTAGTGTATTACAGTCTGTCAGAGCGACTGTGTGGATCATATGAACATTATAGAGCTTTTTAAATGAAACAGTAGAAGCCGTATCGCCCCCTACGCTTCCTGTAGTGTATTACAGTCTGTCAGAGCGACTGTGTGGATCATATGAACATTATAGAGCTTTTTAAATGAAACAGTAGAAGCCGTATCGCCCCCTACGCTTCCTGTAGTGTATTACAGTCTGTCAGAGCGACTGTGTGGATCATATGAACATTATAGAGCTTTTTAAATGAAACAGTAGAAGCCGTATCGCCCCCTACGCTTCCTGTAGTGTATTACAGTCTGTCAGAGCGACTGTGTGGATCATATGAACATTATAGAGCTTTTTAAATGAAGCAGTATAAGCCGTATCGCCCCCTACGCTTCCTGTAGTGTATTACAGTCTGTCAGAGCGACTGTGTGGATCATATGAACATTATAGAGCTTTTTAAATGAAGCAGTAGAAGCCGTATCGCCCCCTACGCTTCCTGTAGTGTATTACAGTCTGTCAGAGCGACTGTGTGGATCATATGAACATTATAGTGCTTTTTAAATGAAACAGTAGAAGCCGTATCGCCCCCTACGCTTCCTGTAGTGTATTACAGTCTGTCAGAGCGACTGTGTGGATCAGATGAACATTATAGAGCTTTTTAAATGAAACAGTAGAAGCCGTATCGCCCCCTACGCCTCCTGTAGTGTATTACAGTCTGTCAGAGCGACTGTGTGGATCATATGAATATTATAGAGCTTTTTAAATGAAACAGTAGAAGCCGTATCGCCCCCTACGCTTCCTGTAGTGTATTACAGTCTGTCAGAGCGACTGTGTGGATCATATGAACATTATAGATCTTTTTAAATGAAACAGTAGAAGCCGTATCGCCCCCTACGCTTCCTGTAGTGTATTACAGTCTGTCAGAGCGACTGTGTGGATCATATGAACATTATAGAGCTTTTTAAATGAAGCAGTATAAGCCGTATCGCCCCCTACGCTTCCTGTAGTGTATTACAGTCTGTCAGAGCGACTGTGTGGATCATATGAACATTATAGAGCTTTTTAAATGAAACAGTAGAAGCCGTATCGCCCCCTACGCTTCCTGTAGTGTACTACAGTCTGTCAGAGTGACGGTGTCTATTAGGGGCTCCCCAGATAAAGTGGAACTAAAAAGAATTTTAAATTATTTTAAAATAAATTCCCAGTTTTTTTCCTTTCTTTTTACCCAGTTAAACCCCAGTAGGCTTTCACATTCCCGGAAGGTGACGGAAGTCCCTAAATGACCATGAAGCTGCATCGTCATCTCCCTAAAGCATGTTATTCTGAAACTTGGCTTTCGGTTTAGTCCAGCCAGCTGACGGTAACCGTTTACAGTCAGAGCTGGTTATTTCTGTGGAGGTCAGGAAAAGCTGGTAAAAAGTGCCTGACCGCCTTGTTTAACGCCCTCTGAGCTGCTCCACTCAGACTCAGGCCTGTGAGGGAGCACCCCACCACCTGCCCGTTCAGGCAGGTCCAGGAGGAGAAGCTCCACTTCTCGTTTGTTTTGATTCAATCAGTCGTGGCTCCTGTGGTGACTCCGCTGGAATGTTTTCACAGAGGAGAGTTTGCTCAAGCTTCTGATGTACGGGGCGTCAAACAGGCACATGCTTAAAAAGACAGTTTAGAGGGAATCACACCTCCCTGTTATCCCAGGGCAAGTTTGGGGCTTCTTTAGTTTTAGGACAGAGGCCACGAGGCTGTAATATGTAATGGAGGCTTGGCATTCCCACTCAAACCTCTGTAGAAAAAAACAGACAAAATCCCAGTATGGAAAAAAATAGACTTGCAATGTATGAAAATGGCCAAAAATGTGTTTGGTAAATGGGTCAGTCTACAGACACATCCATGTTTGTGTCCCTAGCCTTTACAGACGTGTTAGACTTGAAAAACATGTGAGAGTTTCAGTTTATTTAAATTTTAAAATGAAACAATTCGTGATTTTAACAATTCCACCTTCTTGACCCTCAATTTATCAATATTGGTTTATAAATCAATCATATAGAATTCCAATGAACACAGAAGAGCTCGTCCCCACAGTCACGTCTGAAGGCTGAGGCCATATTTTCAGATAAAAAACATGTTTTTCTGCAAATTTAACTACAATAATCTCTATATTACTATGGAATATATGACAAAGAAAAAACAAATAATAATAATAAAACATAATGAAAGTCCCCAGGAGTCGTGTCACTGGTGTTACTGCGTCTCTTATTTTGAAATAAAAGTCACACTGATGACGTCACATGACCTTTATATGTAACACCAATGATGATTGGTAACACTATTGATGATCAGTAACACCAGTGGTGATCGGAAACACCAGTGGCGGTTGGTAGCACTATTGACGGTCAGTAATACCAGTGAGGGTCAGTAACACCAATGGTGATCGGTAACACTATTGACGATCTGTAACACCAGTGGCGATTGGAAACACCAGTGGCCAGAGCAAACGAGCAGCGCCTCTGATTTCAGCGTCAGCTCTCAGACTGCTGTGTCTGAAGCCCGGCGTTAGACGGAACCTGCCTGAATCAAAAGCAAGTCGTGTTCCGTGTCTGTAGATGTGGAGCTTGTGCTCCTCAGCTGTCTGAGTCTCGGAGGCCTGTTGGGTCTTGCCAGGCGAGGCCAGGCCGGGGGAGCTGCGTGCTAACGTGACGCGCTAGGAGGACAAGCCCGTGTCTCTGAAGTGAGGGAGGTGGTTAAGCAGAGAAACCTCAGGGGGGAAAAGCCGCCTGGGGCTGTTTCTCGCCTGCTGATCTCGGCGAGGTGGTAATTCACCTCCACGCGCCTCGTCTCACCGGCGACCGCAGCGCTGACGGAGTCCGTATGTGATCTGGGCCAGATAGCATGATCAAAGAGGGCCTTTAATCAGGGTGTTGGACAGAATTCCATGTTTCAGCGCAGTCGATTTACTGACTTTCCCTTCACTTCTTTCCTTTTTATGCTTCATGAATTATCAAGTAATTGAAATCTAACACAGTGTCAGTCACAACGTCTGAGGCTAAATCACTTTATATCAGGCCTAGTCAGAGCCGGCTTATGAGGAGCCTGGCCGCTTCCTATTTCCGCTGTTATATCAAAAACGGGGCTGCTGGACAGCAGAGGGCGCCCGTGAGGCAGTCCTCAGTGAATGGGAGTGAATGGAACCCAGCGGCTAAAAAAATAGCTTGAAAATAGTTTCTAGTCACAGAACCAGAACTTTCCATTAATTTCAGATGGCAGGAGGCGGAGTTTCGCTAAAACAGCAGAGAAATCTCACCTGCATGTTTCCTTCATTCTACAGTAAACGGGTTTTGGGCAGCAGGAGGCGGAGCTTTACTGCTAGAGCAGGATGATTGATGGGCGAGCGCAGCAGCTCATTGGCTGTTGGCGCTCTCTGACGTCATGAACGTTCATGAGGCGCCGTTTTAAGCTCCTATAACTTGAGTTTAAAAGCTCTTAAATATAACAGCGGTGTTAAAGTGTTCTAAGCTGTTCCGGAAATGAAGGAATTCTATTACATTAAAATGTTTCAGCGTTTATAAACTATGATTTTACTCAAACGCTCCATATCAACCCATTCACTCTGGACTGGCTCGAGAGCGCCCCCTAGCGTCTGAGAAACCCGGAAGACATTGCAGAGCGGGAATTCTCCTCTCCGCATGTTCTCAGGCCTTGACATTCATTTCTTTCCTCTGAGTACTTTGTAATGTTTGTCTTGGCTTATTTTCCAAAATAAAAGTCTCTGTGCATTTAAACTCTGTTTGAGAAGATTAAATCCTGGTTATATCTGGGCGGTCCTGGGTGGACCTGTAGTGGCGTACACTCGGCGGGCTGCCGCCTTATCACGCCAGCACAGATATACAGACTCACAATTGGGGGCTTCAACATTTTTAGTCACCTGTGAGCCTTAATTAGAATTTGTATCCATAGTGCTCCGTATATTAGATGAGATATGATCAATTATATCTAAATCGAATTCATCATGACTCTGTGCCACACTGGTTTCTATACTGATGGACTAAAGTACATTAGCCAACCACAGAGAAACTGCGCTTATGGGAAAAGGTATCAAAATCTTATCAGTAAAAATGAAAAGTTCATATGAATTCGTATGAAATTCTGATGTATATATGACGTATTAAAACACATGGATTTCTCTTACACCCACCTTATATATGCCAAATATAGACATATATACTATATGATAACTTCTTTGATATTAGCATTTTTTAAAAACTGGACACATATAAATGTTTATAAACATGTGCAATATGTAATAGAAAACATTCCTATATGGATACATTACTCCCATTCCAGAGTAGCCGCGTAACTGAACTCAAACATGCACGTTGTAAGCTGTGCAATACAATCATTACATGTAATATAAATGAAAAGAAAATCTGAAATAAATAAAAAAAGAAATGATTGTTTCCGGGGCGGCACGGTGGCATGGTGGGTAGCGCTGTCGCCTCACAGTAAGGAGGGCCTGGGTTCGATTCCCCGGCCGGGCGGTCCTCTCTGTGTGGAGTTTGCATGTTCTCCCCGTGTCTGCGTGGGTTTCCTCCGGGTTCTCCGGTTTCCTCCCACAGTCCAAAGACATGCAGTCAGGCCAATTGGACATGCTAAATTACCCCTGGGTGTGAGTGTGTGAGTGACTGTCTGTGTGTCTGTCTGTCTGCCCTGCGATGGACTGGCGACCTGTCCAGGGTGTATCCTGCCTTCCGCCCGAAGACTGCTGGGATAGGCTCCAGCACCCCCCCGCGACCCTGACGGAGAAGCGGCTTAGATAATGGATGGATGGATGGATGGATGATTGTTTCCTGCCACGTTTAAATCAGTGAATATTATATAAATGTAAAATAAAATCATTACACAGATGACATGGTAACATATACAGTGTACTGACGTGTATTCAACCACATTTCAGGCAGATCTGTTAGATCTGTATGCGAACATGTCCAATCGTTGGTACTTAAATATATATCCACAACAATAAATGTAGATATTTTTTGAAGTATGAATATATCTACCTGGGCCTTTATGTGCTTGTGTGGCCATATATCCGATTTCCATATGGTTGTACATTTACAACAATGTGATCATTTTACACAGGAAGGCCAAGGCAGTGTTAGGAGTCTTGCCCAAGGACCCTAGTGTAGGGTGGTTACCCAAGTGGGGCACTGAACCCACTACACTATACCAACCACTATATACCCACAACACTATACCAACCACTATATACCCACTACACTATACCAACCACTGTATTCCCACTACACTATACCAACCACTATACACCCACAACACTATACCAACCACTATATACCCACAACACTATACCAACCACTATATACCCACTACACTATACCAACCACTGTATTCCCACTACACTATACCAACCACTGTATACCCACTACACTATACCAACCACTGTATACCCACAACACTATACCAACCACTGTATACCCACTACACTATACCAACCACTATATACCCACTACACTATACCAACCACTATATACCCACAACACTATACCAACCACTGTATACCCACTACACTATACCAACCACTATATACCCACAACACTATACCAACCACTATATACCCACAACACTATACCAACCACTATATACCCACTACACTATACCAACCACTATATACCCACTACACTATACCAACCACTGTATTCCCACTACACTATACCAACCACTATATACCCACTACACTATACCCACCGCTATATACCCACTACACTACACTATACCAACCACTATATACCCACTACACTACACCAACCGCTATATACCCACTACACTGTACCAACCACTATATACCCACTACACCAACCACTATATACCCACTACACTAACCAACCACTATATACCCACTACACTATACCAACCACTATATATCCACTACACTATACCAACCACTATATACCCACTACACTATACCAGCCACTATATACCCACTACACTATACCAACCACTATATACCCACTACATTATACCCACCGGTATATACCCACTACACTACACTATACCAACCACTATATACCCACTACACTATACCAACCACTATATACCCACTACACTATACCAACCACTATACACCCACTACACTACACCAACCACTATATACCCACTACACTAACCAACCACTATATTCCCACTACACTATACCAACCACTATATATCCACTACACTATACCAACCACTATATACCCACTACACTATACCAGCCACTATATACCCACTACACTATACCAACCACTATATACCCACTACACTATACCAACCACTATATACCCACTACACTATACCAACCACTATATACCCACTACACTATACCAACCACTATATACCCACTACACTATACCAACCATTATATACCCACTACACTACACCAACCGCTATATACCCACTACACTAACCAACCACTATATACCCACTACACTATATCAACCACTATATACCCACTACACTATACCAACCACTATATACCCACTACACTAACCAACCACTATATACCCACTACACTATACCAACCACTATATACCCACTACACTAACCAACCACTATATACCCACTACACTATACCAACCACTATATACCCACTACACTACACCAACCACTATATACCCACTACACTACACCAACCACTATATACCCACTACACTATACCAGGCAGTGAACCTGAGATCATTCAAATTAATACTTAAGTACAACTTAAGTACTACGTTAGTATATCGCCTCGTATCTCCAAAATAGTAACTTTACAGGAGAAGGGAAAAACCTGCTTTACTTTTAATGTAAGTCAATGAAACCAGAGTTTTTTCAAAGTCATTCTGGGCCGTATCTTTTGGTCCCTTCATCATGAAATGTGCATATAATGTAAAGAGCAACATGTATTTTCATGTGTGTTGAAAAATGACAGAAGTGCAGATACGTGGTTTTCTTCCGATGGCAGCGACGTGTAAGCCAGCATTAGCGTGGATGTTGACACCTGTGTTCATGTTTCTAGATGTTTCTAGATGTTTATAGATTACAGCGAGTCGTACAGTTAGAGGTGATTTAGCCATGCGGTTAGCAGCATGCTAATTTGGTGGAATGTAAGCTTCGATGACCTGTTAGCCGCCGTAGCCTCGTAGCTCCAGGGCTAAAGCTAAAGAAGCAGCCCTCAGCCACCTGGCCGATCCACGAGTTTGGATTTGAGGAGGGGAATTGTGTAACTATGATCTTCTGCCGCTTTGCGTTGAGCTGCCCAAGGCCGTTTCATGTCCTCTTATCTCGGTTACGGGCCCAACGCTCCTGCGCGTGCCTCGTTTCCTCAGCCTCAGCGCTGACGGTGTTGAGATCACTGCTGTGGCCGCAGTGAGTTCCAGCACGTTCCACTCTGAAAGCGCGAGGCTCTGCTGAGGTGGGAAGAGTGTTGTGATGGCAGGTGCGATGCTGCAGATATGAGCCCTCGTGCGCTGCGTGTGGAGGCTTGTACGCGTCCGCGGAGAGACGAGCGATTAGCGGGTAGGAGTCACGTAAGCAGTGGAGGATTATCTCTGACCAGATCACTGATAGTGGCAGAGGGGAACGTGATACACTCCTGCTCACTCAGACCGTTTTAACACACAACCACACAAACAAACAGGACACAGAACAAAATGTAAGTAAGGCAGGAAAGTAGATGTTCTATTATGTTTAATATATAAACGTGTAAAATATATATTGGACTAAAGAGCTGGCAAACATGGGAAATGAGTAGACGTTGGTCTAAGAAGCATAGAAGTACATTTCCATGGAATTCTTCAGATTAAAAAAGCATCTGTTAAGGAAAAGTGTGATTTTGTTTCATAAATATTTTGTTGGTTCACACTGCTCATCTCCCTGAATTGGGTCCAGTTGGAACGGGCTTGTTCGGATTGGACCAGTTTGGATTGGGTTAGATTTACTGGGTCTAATCTGACTAGATTAAGTCCAGTTGGGACAGGTTGGATTGGATTGGGTAAATTTGGCTTGGGATAGGTTTGACTGGGTCTGTTCTGACTAGATTAGGTTGGGTTGGATTGGGCCAGTTTGGATTGTGTTATATTTACTGGGTCTAGTCTGACCAGATTGGGTCCAGCTGGGACAGGTTGGATCAGATTGGGCCAGATTGGATTGGGTTAGATTTGACCAGGTCAGGTCAGGTTGGGTCAAATGTTTCTAGATTGGGTCCAGTTGAGGTAAATTGGATGGGATTGGCTCAGTTTGGATTGGGTGAGTTTTGACTGGGTCTGAACAGACTAGATTGGGTCCAGTTAGCATAGGTTGGATCAGATTGGGTCGATTAGGATTGGGTTAGATTTGACCAGGTCAGATGTTTCTAGATTGGGTCCAGTTGAGGTAGGTTGGATGGGATTAGGTCAGTTTGGATTGGGTTAGATTTGACCGGGTGAGATCTGATGGATTGGATTGATTTTTAGGGAAAGGTTAGAATGGATTGGGTCAGATGAGGCTGGGTTAGATCAGACTAGGTCAGATCTGACTGGATTGGATCTATTTGGGACAGACTGGATCGGGTCAGATGTGTTTGGATTGGGTTGAGTTTGGGACAGATCAGATTGGGTTGATTTTGAGACATTGGTTTGGGTCAGATCTGACTGGATCAGGTCAGATGTGTTGGGATTGGGTTGAGTTTGTGACAGATTGCGTTGGATTGGGTCTGATATGACTGGATTGGGTCGATTTTGGGAAAGATCAGATTGGGTTGATTTTGAGACAGATTGGATTGGGTGTAATATGACTAAATTTGGTAAAATCAGGTTAGGTCGGATTGAATTGGATCGGTTTGAATTGGGTCACATCAGACTGGGTCACATCCGACTGGATCGGGTTGGGTTTAGTAAGGGGTGGTCAATATTGATCATTATTAGGATAGATTATGTAACGCTGCACTGCAGTTGGCCTCTCTGAGTGCACTGTGAGTGTCGCCACTGCTTGATTTGGACAAAAGGTTTAAAGGCCCACACATTTTCAATGCGTGATGTCATGAGGCAGAAACTGTTAAACTGAGTTAACCTCATAACTTTTATAGACGTGACAATAAAGCTGGATTGGTTGAGGTTTTTGAGCCAATTTAAAAAGCTGATTCCAGTCATCCAGAGAGGAAAATAAGAACAGCGCCAAATGTGGGTTCAGCAAATAGGTGGGAAAGCGTTCTTCAAGATGATACTGTGTTCTGCGCAGCATGTTCATGTGTTCTCTCTTCTCCACGCAGGTTCAGATCTGCAGGTGTGCGTGTCCCGGAACCTGACCTGCTGTACGAGGAAGATGGAGGAGCGCTACCAGTTCACTGCACGGAGGGACATCCAGAACCTCCTACAGACGTCCAGTTCCAGCCTCAAAGTCCACATCACACACAGTGTCGCCAGGTTACAAGGTGAGGGTTTGCGTCAGATTGAACTGGATTTGGTTATGTTGCGATGTGTTGGATTGGACTGAATCAGATGAGAGTGGGTTGGATCTGACAGGATTGGGTCAGGTTTGGATCTGTCAGATTAGATAAGGTTGAATTTGATAGGATTGTCACTGGTTCAAATCGGACTGGGTCAAATCAGATTGGGTTGGTTGGGATGAGTTGGATCAGACTGGGTCCGATTGGATTGGGTCGGTTCTGAGTGGGTTGGGTCAGTTTGGGATTTTTGACTGCGTCAAATCTGATTGGGTCGGTTTGGGCTGCATTAGGTTGGTTTGGGATGAGTTGGATCAGAATAGATAAGAGCGGTGTGGATCTTCTTTAATTTGATTGGGTCAGGTTCAGATTGGGTCAGATCGGATTGGATCAGCTTTGACTATGTTGGGTCTGGTTGAGATGGATTGGTTTTGACTGGGTTAGATCGGATTGGGTCAGCTTTGACTAGATTGGGATTGGACTGGGTCAGATCCAGTTGGATTATAGTGTGTCAGATCGGATCGGGTCAGCTCTGATTGAATTAGGTTGGGTCAGGACAGGTTGAATCAGAGTTGGTCAGATTGGTTTCGGTCAGCTTTGATTGAATTAGGTTGGGTAGGGACGGGTTGGGTCGGACTGGGTCAGGTGGAATTGAGTCAACTCTGGCTGGGTTGGGTTCATTTGGAATGCATAAGACCAACTTTGGTTAGACAGGTTGGGTTAACTGGATCTGACTGGGTCAGGTCAGATTGGGTCAACTTGGGATGGCCTGAATTGGGTCAGGTGGGGACTGGTTGGATCATATTGAGTTAAATCCAACCGGATTGGGTCGAGCTGGAACTGGGTGAATTCAGATTGAGTTAGATTGGACTGGGTCAGTTGGGATTTGGTGAGATTGGGTTGGGTCAGACTGGGTCGAGTCTGGCCTGGAATGTTAAAGCTATTATATTTCCCTGGTTTTACTGTGGATGTGTCTTCAGAGAGATGCTGAGATTTACGTCCGTCAGTCTAAACAATCCGCAGCCTCGGATGCCTCGACTTGCTGGTTGTTATGACTGATTCTGCTGGAATCTCACTGCTTTTCTGGGCCTCTTTCTTTCTGTCTGTTTGCGCTCCAGCTGTGCTGCTTTATGAGCTTTGTGTGGCGTCCTGGATATTTTCGCTGTAGTGCTGTGATCTGAATCTGCTTGATGTGTCACTGTGTTGCTGTTGGCCTGCGTGACTCAATGCTAAGTCACTCCTGCTGTAGTCAGACTGTATTACAGGGCCACTCCGAGTTCATTTAAGGCTTCGGAGTCGCGGCCTGTCTTTATGGAGGTTTAATGGCCTTGATGAGACACTTTGGTGCCCATAACAAGCCCACGCACACCTTTGTACCACCTCCCATAGGAACGCTAACGCTAATGCTAACCTCCATCTGATCCCCCTGTCAAACCCAGACCTGTAATCTCCCAGCGGAGCCCACGCCAGAGGCACTGCTGCCCTTTCGCTGAGGAGGAGCACCGGCTCTCGGGTTTCACCCTGAACCGCGCCAGATTCTTCAGTTACAGAAAGCTAATCCCAGAGCATTTCAGACATTTCTACTGGGAAAAGTGATTTCATATAAAGTACAAAGACATTTTAAGAAAAATAGACTTCATGGGATTTTACAAGCGTGAAAGCTGGAACTCCTTTCAGGTACAATAACGTCTCTTGGTGTTCGTTAATGACGTCTTTAGAGGGCGGAGCTGAGCGGCGTTTGTTTATTTGATGGTCGTTAATGACGTCTTTAGAGGGCGGAGCTGAGTGGCGTGTGTTTATTTGATGGTTGTTAGTGACGTCTTTAGAGGGCGGAGCTGAGCGGCGTTTGTTTATTTGATGGTCGTTAATGACGTCTTTAGAGGGCGGAGCTGAGCGGCGTGTGTTTATTTGATGGTCGTTAATGACGTCTTTAGAGGGCGGAGCTGAGCGGCGTTTGTTTATTTGATGGTCGTTAATGACGTCTTTAGAGGGCGGAGCTGAGCGGCGTGTGTTTATTTGATGGTTGTTAATGACGTCTTTAGAGGGCGGAGCTGAGCGGCGTTTGTTTATTTGATGGTCGTTAATGACGTCTTTAGAGGGCGGAGCTGAGCAGCGTGTGTTTATTTGATGGTCGTTAATGACGTCTTTAGAGGGCGGAGCTGAGCGGCGTTTGTTTATTTGATGGTCGTTAATGATGTATTTAGAGGGCGGAGCTGAGCGGCGTTTGTTTATTTGATGGTCGTTAATGATGTATTTAGAGGGCGGAGCTGAGCGGCGTTTGTTTATTTGATGGTCGTTAATGACGTCTTTAGAGGGCGGAGCTGAGCGGCGTTTGTTTATTTGATGGTCGTTAATGACGTCTTTAGAGGGCGGAGCTGAGCGGCGTTTGTTTATTTGATGGTCCTTAATGACGTCTTTAGAGGGCGGAGCTGAGCGGCGTGTGTTTATTTGATGGTCGTTAATGACGTCCTTAGAGGGCGGAGCTGAGCGGCGTTTGTTTATTTGATGGTCGTTAATGACGTCTTTAGAGGGCGGAGCTGAGCGGCGTTTCTTTATTTGATGGTCGTTAATGACGTCTTTAGAGGGCGGAGCTGAGCGGCGTTTGTTTATTTGATGGTCGTTAATGACGTCTTTAGAGGGCGGAGCTGAGCGGCGTTTGTTTATTTGATGGTCGTTAATGACGTCTTTAGAGGGCGGAGCTGAGCGGCGTTTGTTTATTTGATGGTCGTTAATGACGTCTTTAGAGGGCGGAGCTGAGCGGCGTTTGTTTATTTGATGGTCATTAATGACGTCTTTAGAGGGCGGAGCTGAGCGGCGTTTGTTTATTTGATGGTTGTTAATGACGTCTTTAGAGGGTGGAGCTGAGCGGCGTTTGTTTATTTGATGGTCGTTAATGACGTCTTTAGAGGGCGGAGCTGAGCGGCGTTTGTTTATTTGATGGTTGTTAATGACGTCTTTAGAGGGCGGAGCTGAGCGGCGTTTGTTTATTTGATGGTTGTTAATGACGTCTTTAGAGGGCGGAGCTGAGCGGAGTTTGTTTATTTGATGGTTGTTAATGACGTCTTTAGAGGGCGGAGCAGAGCGGCTTTTGTTTATTTGATGGTCGTTAATGACGTCTTTAGAGGGCGGAGCTGAGCGGCGTTTGTTTATTTGATGGTCGTTAATGACGTCTTTAGAGGGCGGAGCTGAGCGGCGTTTGTTTATTTGATGGTCGTTAATGACGTCTTTAGAGGGCGGAGCTGAGCGGCGTTTGTTTATTTGATGGTCGTTAATGACGTCTTTAGAGGGCGGAGCTGAGCGGCGTTTGTTTATTTGATGGTCGTTAATGACGTCTTTAGAGGGCGGAGCTGAGCGGCGTTTGTTTATTTGATGGACGTTAATGACGTCTTTAGAGGGCGGAGCTGAGCGGCGTTTGTTTATTTGATGGTCGTTAATGACGTCTTTAGATGGCGGAGCTGAGCGGTGTTTGTTTATTTGATGGTCGTTAATGACGTCTTTAGAGGGTGGAGCTGAGCGGTGTTTGTTTATTTGATGGTCGTTAATGACGTCCTTAGAGGGCGGAGCTGAGCGGCGTTTGTTTATTTGATGGTTGTTAATGACGTCACCTCGTCTATCAGAGCCTCGTCTATTAGACAGCAGTTAGCACCATGCTAATTGATGTTAATTAGCTCATCCAGGCTTCTTGTTTCCCCCGTGTGATATCAGGAGTAACTGTTTCCGTCTAGCCAAAGAGCTGCAGTTGAGTCTGAACAGGCTGTCCAGACCTCACGACCTCACACTCGGTCAGACGTGAGCTCATCCACCCTCAGAGCGCCTGGACGCTTTGAACTCAGGTGTTCAAACACTGCTGTGTACTCAGTGCACTCAGCCTGCGGTTCCCAGCCCATCACACTTTCTCACAGCCACATCGTTTCCACGAGCTGACGCCGTTAACCCCTTACACCCGGACCTACCTGAGCCCAGCAGTGCCCACGGCCTGCCTTCAGCCAGAGGCTCGCTGGGATTGGTCTGAAGCTGGGACTTTGTCTCAGGGGGTCAAAGTAAACATTATTATTATAAGAAATGAAGTAATTCAGCTTCAGCGTGAGAGATATGGAGCCTGACCCCACAGCTGACGTCTTCCCTCATGGTAATATTACAGTATAAACATATGGTTCTCCTTTCTTTAGTAAAGAAAATGGTTCTGTATACAACCAAAGAACCCTCTGCAAGCTTACATGGTTCTGTGCATGATGAATGGTTCTTCAAATGAATTGAATGAATGAGCATGTGCTGTTAAAGGTTCTATATAGAACTTTTTTCAAATATGCATATAGCACCAAAAAGGGTTTCTCTGTTGATACAACGCATGAGCCCTTTTTTGGTGTTATATAGAACCATATATCTTCACTAAAGAACCCTTGGGGAACCATCTGTTATAAGTGTGTACTGGACAGTAAGTGTGTTTCCCTGGACTCAGATTTCTCAGTGCTGTGAGCTCTCGCTCTGATTTCTTTCCGATTTCTCAGTCTGAGCATGAGCGAAAAAACAGGCCGCGGTACCGGAAAAAAGCGAGAACACTTTTCGAGAGACGCTGAAACCAAACACGTTTGATGAAATGATGGAATTAAATGTTCTTCATCTTTTGATGATGTATTTTCAGGTAAAGTGGCTTATGGTTTAGGGCTAAGGTAAAGTTTACTGTGATGCTAACTTCTGCTAGCAGCCCAATGGGATTCTAGTAGTTTGTTAGCCCTAAGCTAATGATGGTTTGCTTTTAAAAGATGCTCTACTTTACCAGAACCTCGTAACTGCCGTGTTATCATATCTTGTTGTTTTGTCATTTTTCAGTGAAAATGCTTGTTGCTAATTTCATTAATAGCATTGTGTGCTAATTTCATGATGAATGGACCAACAGAAATAGCCCAAAATTACTTGGACAAACTTCTGGTTCCATTGACTTATTTTAAAGTGAAGTATGTTTTTTCCGTCTCCTGAATAGTGGCCTTTTCGCAGATACGTGGTTTTGTTCTGACAGCAGAGACATACTGTATTTATCTTTTATTAGTTTTACAGTGACGAGCCACTAATTCATTTACTGATATTGACAGTCTAGAACTTCCAGATGCACTAGAGTGATGTTTTTGTTCGTAGGAAAACTTAGCTTATAGAAGTGTGTACCACCACTTTGGGCTGGTGGGTCTTGGCCATTTAAAAGGATATTCTACTGTGTTAGGACTTCTCTTCAGCTCCTGAAGCCCTAACCAATAGGGGGGCTCACTTAGATTTATCTACCTAGACACCACAGAGATATCAATCCCTGATTGGCCACTTATCCTCTCTGCATTTCAGGAATTTAAGCCTTTTGTTTTTCCATCCAAAAGCGAACAATGAAACAAGAGGTGTAGGACAAGTGAAACACATCTTTGATTTTAGTGAATAAAATTAACTAAAATTTACAAACATGCATTTTTTTTTGGTTCTCAGAATTCATGAGGTGTTCTCTGAAGCTCTAGAAGGCCCTGAGGGTTCCCCTCTGGTAGTGTTGCGCATTGGCTTTGATTTAATCCCTCATGTATCCCTGTGTTTTTAGAGAATACCCCCAAAATCTCCCCACCCGACCCCCCTCCTCCTCGCCCCAAAGTCAGAAGAAGATAAAGGGTGGAATTGCAGGTTTGATTTATCACTGCTCAAGATGTTCAACCATTGCTTGGCTGCCAGTGGACAGTGGACTGACATGAATCGAGCATTTTTCAACCAATCAGACGATGTGGGAGGAGCTAACTGCTCTGTATCCTCCAGTTCCACACTACCTGCATGATTTATGCAATCGTCTGGTTGGCTGCCGGAAAACCCACATGGATTAGAAAGTGACCCATGTCTGTAGATCTGTAGGCAAATATGTTTAATGCTTCTTTGTAATTTGCCCGGAGGACCCGGTCATGTGACTCGTGTCCTGTGAAGCTCAGTGCTGGCGCTGCGGTCAGCAGAGCGTTCGAATTCCTTTCGGATGTGTTCTGGTGGTCCGCTTTCCGTGTCTGATCACGAGACTCTTTTGTGAGATTAGAGCGACTTAAAGCCGTGAGCTTCGTTTTCAATCAGACTTACAGCCCTGAGGACGTGAAAACAGGCAGAGTGGAGCAGAAGAGCCAGATATTAATATTAAATGTGAACCATGTTTTGTCGTTTAAAAGTGTGGCAACAACAAACATTCGCTCATAAAATTAAGTATGGTAAATAAGGCATGTTGTCACGATTGGCCCCTCCCAGTCTTCCATGTGCTTGTGTTTATCTTCTGGTCTCGTCCATGTGCTTTCTTTATTTTGATTTTTCCCTGTCCTGCCCCCTTGTTTCTAGACTCCGCCCTTGATTGTTCTCACCTGTGTCTTGTTACCCTGTTCTAGTATTTACGCCCTGTGTTTTGCCCTGGTTATTTGCTGGTCTTTGTTTTGTATTGTGGTGTTTCTTCCAGCCTCCGTCGTGTGTTTAGTCTGTTTCTTTTCGTCATGTCTGTTCCATTTAAATTTATGGCATGTGGCTGACGCTCTTATCCAGAGCGACTTACAGTCATTTTACACAAGGTGGTGTTAGGAGTCTGGCCCAAGGACTCTTATTGGTATAGTGTGGTATGATGGGGGATTGAACCTCAGTCTACAGCGTAGAAGGCAGATGTGTTACCCACTACACTATCCAACCACAGTCTATCCCTGATCTATCCGTGTTGGCTCTCTGGCCCTGAACCCTGATTATGGATTTGCCCCTAATAAATCTCGCTTATCTCACCGCATGCGTCCGCCTCATCATCGCTGCCCGGCATTACACAGGGGCGATATGTTTCAGTATTCGCTCTAAATGTAAGGGATGAATTCTTGTGTATTTATTTCATTCTTAAAGCTGTTTTCCAAGGAAAAAATAAATGTGGATGAGGTGAAGCTTCTTAAACATATTTTTCACAGAAATGAGAACCATATTAGGTCTATTATGATCGATGTCTGGTGGGTCAAAGTGCTTTGGTTGCAGCTGCATCCAGAGTTCAGAGCAGTTCCAGACCGAAACCTCCACAGTAATAAATCAGGCATTACCTTTGCAGTAATACAGCACTTATTACTTCTCATTAGAATGGGATTTATAGGAAATCCGAACATGTTCATGTGTGCATTTTTAAAAGCAAAGCTATTATATCCAGAGGCACACATCTTCCCTTCATTACGCTGGCGGTGGTCCGGTTAAAGACACAAGCGCTGGCACTTTTATTGGGTTAGCCGTGCTCTACAGTAGGCCGTGTGGTCTGGCTTTGTAAAGGGAACAAACCAGTCTGTGTTTATCTGCTTTTATCTGCTCCCTTTAACCCACTCACTCTCCATTTGTTTGGTTTTGTTGTGCCGGCTTCTTTTGATCATTCCGAGTATCTGACCTCTTCATATTTCACCCGGAAGTGCTTTCTTAGTCCGGTTTCACTGGTTGTGAGTTGTGTGAGTTTTTCCAGCAGTTAACCAAACCAGCAGCTCATATTTTTGCTGTTGCTGTTCCTCTATATATACACACACACTATATTTCCAAAAGTATTCAGTCACCCATCCAGACCACTGAATCCAGGTGTTCCAGTCACTTCCGTGGCCACCGGTGTATAAAGCCGAGCCCCTCGGCCTGCAGACTGCTTCTACAGACATTAGTGAAAGAATGGGTCGCTCTCAGGAGCTCAGTGAATTCCAGCGTGGTACCGTGATCGGACGCCACCTGTGCAGCAAGTCCAGTCGTGAAATTTCCTCACTACTAAATATTCCACAGTCCACTGTCAGTGGGATTATAACAAAGTGGAAGCGATTGGGAACGACAGCAACTCAGCCACGAAGTGGTCGGCCATGTAAAATGACAGAGCGGTCAGCGGATGCTGAGGGGCCACTGGAAGAGGAGACAGAGAACCTAGTTACCTAGGTGCCTAGTTTTCAGCGTAAGCCCCACCCTCTCTCCACCGACTTTACTCTGATAGGATGCACTCAGGTGCCTAGTTTTCAGCGTAAGCCCCACCCTCTCTCCACCCACTTTAGTCTGATAGGATGCACTCAGGTGCCTAGTTTTCAGCGTAAGCCCCACCCTCTCTCCACCCACTTTACTCTGATAGCATGCACTCAGGTGTGTAGTTTTCAGCATAAGCCCCACCCTCTCTCCACCCACTTTAGTCTGATAGCATGCACTCAGGTGTGTAGTTTTCAGCATAAGCCCCACCCTCTCTCCACCCACTTTACTCTGATAGCATGCACTCAGGTGTGTAGTTTTCAGCATAAGCCCCACCCTCTCTCCACCCACTTTAGTCTGATAGCATGCACTCAGGTGTGTAGTTTTCAGCATAAGCCCCACCCTCTCTCCACCCACTTTACTCTGATAGGATGCACTCAGGTGCGTAGTTTTCAGCGTAAGCCCCACCCTCTCTCCACCCACTTTAGTCTGATAGCATGCACTCAGGTGTGTAGTTTTCAGCATAAGCCCCACCCTCTCTCCACCCACTTTAGTCTGATAGCATGCACTCAGGTGTGTAGTTTTCAGCATAAGCCCCACCCTCTCTCCACCCACTTTAGTCTGATAGCATGCACTCAGGTGTGTAGTTTTCAGCATAAGCCCCACCCTCTCTCCACCCACTTTACTCTGATAGGATGCACTCAGGTGTGTAGATTTCAGCATAAGCCCCACCCCTTCTCCAGCAAGGCGCACTGCAACCCACCACTACACACATAAACAATGTGATACTAGATAAAATGTATAAATTATACAGTTTTATATATTAAACAATCTACATTATTAAATACTGTGTCAATCATAAAGACAGAGGCGAGGCCGAGGCAGCAGTGGAGCCCACAGTAAACACAGCGCTGACTCTCAAACTGTGGTTGTTCTGCTGAGTTTAGACATCTATGCATTAACTCGGAGCTCCTCTGGCTCCGTTTAGGGCTGGACGTGCAGTCCGCTGGCCCCGAGAACTCTGGCCGGCTGTTTCGCTCTGCTCTGCCCGAGGCACCGTGGAGGCTGGCAGAGGTCTGCGTGGCGTTCTCAGAGACAGGCTGAATCTCTCCTGTCTCCATCTGTATCAAATAAAAGTGTCTAATTGAAGAGCCTCAACATAACAAATGGCCAAATCACTCCAGTCTTCACTCCTCCCCCCTCTTCTCTTAGCCTCCGTGCCCGGCGCTGCGCTCCGACTCGGTCCTGGACCTTGCGTTTTCTCTCCCTGAAGGGGAATTCCACCAAAAACGTCTGCCTAATTGAGAGGCTGCGATGTAGACGAGGTCATCCAGAGCTGTTTGGTGTGAAATGGTTCATTGTAGAGACTCAAATTAGGAACTGTTGTGCTTCATGATGCCCACAGGTATGAACTTAAAACATAGCAAAGCCTTCACCAAACTATGATGTTATGAGGTCTCCCATGAGTTCACCACCATTTACTGTAGCAACTCTCGGTGAGGGAGTTTTTAGAGGTGGACGTCTGGTTCCTATCACCACCACTGTGAGCAGTTCCCCTTTAACTACTGCCAGGCTCTTATTTTATTCACCAAGAACAGGAAGTACAAGGATGTTTCTCCCAGTGCCTCTCCCTAATGGGAGATCCCTAATTAGGAATTGTGCTGATCAGGATTGATGTGCTTGTATACAACTTTTTGATTGAATGTATGTTTTTTGTTTAATTATCGTACAACGGCAATTTTTTCCCCCATAGAATGTTGGGCGGATATTTCTGCAACTTATATGATGATTATAAGTCCGTTAGCAACACTCATTACTATAATACAGCAACTACCTAGCAACACCATTGCAATTTTCTGGAATATCATAGCAACCTCCTAGTAACAGCTTAGAAACGACTTGGGATACTATAGCACTGACCTTGTAACTGCTTAGTAAAACCCTAGCAACCACCTGGGATACCCTAGCAACCAACTAGAAAACTTTAGTAACCATCTGGAATCCCTCCTAGTATAACACCTTAGCAACCAACTGGGATACCTTAGCAACCACCTAACAACACAATAGCAACTACTTGGGATATCAAAGCAATCACCTAGCAACACAATAGCAGCCACTTGGGGTATATCAACCAACTGGAATACCATAACAGCCACCTAGCAACCAACTGGGATGCCATAGTAATCACCTAGCAACACAGTAGCCACCACTTGGGATACTGTTGTAACCACCTAGTAACACTTTAACAACTGTCTGGAATACCTCC